>NC_063197.1:3035648-3083148 GCF_017589495.1 Alosa alosa | reverse complement strand
AATGGTGCTTTGAGGAGAGGGAATGTGTGCATGTGTGTGTGTGTGTGCCTGTGTGTGTGTGTGTCTGTGTGTACAGTACGTATGTTTGCGTGTGTGTGTCCATGCATGTGTGTATGTCCTTGTGTCTGTGTGTGCCTGTGTGTAGTGTCTGCATTTGTGCCGGTGGTCAGGAGGTTTTGGGGTTCAGGAGGCCTTGGCGGCTCTTGGGTGAGTGCCAGGCTCCGTCTCCTGCGGAATTTGACTTCCAACCTCTGCTGCCGGCTGGAGGAAGGTGAGAGGCTTCTCTCCTAAATGGATACATCCTCTCGCAATCACTGGGCCCTGCTGGGACTGTCCTCGCTCCAAATCCAAGCCATCCACCGGCTCACAGTGCTCCCACTTGACTCCTAATTGCTTCCATGTCTTTTGTTCTCCCCCTTCTCCTTCTCCTGCAGCTTCTCCTCTATCAGTCTGACTGCGCTGTGCTCGCGCTCATCCAGCCCACTCTTGCTCATCTTCACTTATGGAGACCACTGATCTCTTGTACTTCTGTGCTTTTTGGTTACTTTAATTTTGATATGCCGTAAAATAGATGATTCTGATATCATACCTACAATGTATAAAATGTACATAGAGCTTTATCTGTATGTCACCTTGTATTAAGAAAAACAATTCTATCCATTATCCTGTGTGTCATAATCCACATGTGTAAATGTATATCGATTATATATGAAAATATGAAGAAGTGAGCGGGCTGAAGCCCTTTCTGGTGTGTTGTCCGTGGGGTAGCAAAGTGCAGAGCAGTCTGTGTGTGTGTGTATGTGTGGCGTGTTGTCCGTATACCGTAGGGTAGCGAAGTGCAGAGCAGTCTGTGTGTGTGTGTGTGGCGTGTTGTCCGTATACCGTAGGGTAGCGTAGTGCAGAGTGTGTGTGTGTGTGTGTGTGTGCGCGTGGTGCTGCAGGTACTGGGGCAGGTGCTTGGGCCTGAAATGTGAGCTGTATGTGGGAGAGCTGGCCTGATGGTCGACTGGGAACATTAACGATCCAGATTAGGTGTCCGGACACAGAGTGCCTACACTCCACACTCCATGCATCCTCTCCCCTCGGCTGCGCCGCTCACTATACATTCCCCACCAAAACCAGACACCACATCGCTTTTGCTCATCCAAACAAATAGTTTACAAAAGAAAGAAAGAAAGAAACAATAGTAGTTGATTGGGAGTAGGAGAATAGAAGAGGAGATGAGCTTTAAACAATGGGGCTGATGAGTCTAGCCTTGGAGCTTGTAAATGAGCACTAGAAGGGTTTGGTCCAGCTGGAAGCTGTTGTGTGACCCGTGCGCAAACTCTGGCCGCTGTTCATCCCGCAGTGTAGCTGGACCGACTCTTCGAAACCATGTGCACACAGTCTGTCAGACAGGTCCCAATCACGCTCTAAGCAAACGCTGCAGTGTTGGCTACCCCCTACTGGTGTGGCAGGGAAATGGAACTTGGAATTATTGGAAATATAGGTCAAAAGGACTAAGCGATTCTAGGTAAAATGAAGCAAGCTTTTCTCTTTTTTCATTGTTTTCAGCTTCAGTCAGCAGTGCTTTTTAGAGACAGAATGCTCCTCTAAAGACAAACAAACAATTTTTTTGCACCAAGCTGTAGTAGAATATTGGGAGAATTTGACAACGTTATCAGGTGACCTTTACATGGCCAACTCTCTCCTCCAGACATCACAAACTCCGCTGCCACGGAAACCTTTGCCAGATGGCGTCCTCGGTTCGGATGATGTCGCATGATTTCCTCTGGTGCCAGGGCTACCCCTGCCCCCCCCCACCCCCCCCATGGAATGGTGTCAGGTGGACACTGTAAAGAGGTGCGAGGGATAGCTTTTCACCTGCTCCTTCAGCAGGAGCCCCCTGCTGTGTGCAAGCTGTTCTCTTGCAGCACTCCCCCCAAAGAAGGACCTTGTGCCCTGACGCACCTGTCCTCTGCGCCCATGTCTCTTTAGCTATGTTGTCTCAGGGCCTCTGAGAATCAGGGAACAGCAACAGAAATATAAGCCTCTTGGCTTTTTTGCTTACAACATAAACCAGATGCTGATGTCCTAACAAGAAGTTAGACAGTTCGGGAGAGACTACGACTTTCACCACTGTTTTTTTCAAAGCCTCATCTATCTTTGTTCTGTGTCTTGTTTAGCTGAGCAGCATTTTAGTTTTCCAGTGGAGTGGAGGTGTTATTTAGGAGGTAGGCCAAGGCTGCTGGAGGACCTGAACCGCTCTGTGAGCCAGACACACGTGCACGACTCGGCCTGAGCGAGGGGGCTGAGGAAGGGTGGGCAGGGCTAGTCATTGTTTGATATCTCAACAGGACTGTAGCTAATAAAACTAAACTGGACCTGAGGGGAGGCAGCTGAACTTCCTGTAGCGCTTATATTTATTTATTCAGAGGGTCCGTTTCAGGTCTCCAGAGTGGCCTGGTAAACAAAGATCTCTCCTCCGCGCCAGATTGCCTATTTTGCCGGTATTTATTTATAATTCCCTGAAACCACTTTGCGTTGCAACCCGATAGCTTTGCTAGCTCGTGAAAAAAGTGGACTTTGTGGGGAATCTGTTTAAAGGTATAAAAAAGAAAAGAAATACTCCTCTGTCCCTCTTTTTTGCTTTTCCCTTCCTCTAATTCCGGCCCTTGGCCACTCACGCAAATAAATACCTTTCTACTTAAACATACAGTGGGTAATTAATTTGTCCCATCTGTTCTCTTCTTTGCATCACTTCCATGACACAGAAGTTTCCGAAACAGATTTGGCTTGTATTGCGTTGATAACTGGGACACTCTGAAGAGAGCCAGAGAGCAGAAAATGAAAAATAAATCAAATAAATGATGAGCATTCAGTGTCAAACCTGCGCCAACAAATAGGTGTATATTTTCAGCGCTTTTTCACTGACATATGTTTGGGGTCATTGAAGCCTGAATGCAAGAAAAGTTAAAACTGTTAATGCCTTCTCCATATTCATGAGATCATCTCCAAAAATGCCCTGTTCATTATAATGTGTTGGTGCAGGGGACTATTCAGTGTCCTGAATTTCATCCTACATACCACTCAGATGAGACACACTGTACATACTGTGTCCCGTGTACACTCTCCAGATTTTGCTATTGTTTTGCCTCTCTTGCAAACAGATGAATTGCATGTGATCCCTGCATATCTCTTGAGAACTGCCAGATTTAACAGACAGTTGTTGCTTGTTGCTGGAACATCTGGTCAGCCGAATGAGGATTTGTCTCTATTCCCTTGGCGCAACTGAATGGATGTTATAATTGTTATATTTAGGGGAAAAGTTTTTTTGAGAACTTGATTTAACCTTGAAAAACACTTTTTGGAAACTGGCCCCCAGGCTTGTTGCAACATTCCCTGATCATGACAGGAAAGATGCTTGGAACACACTGTCTAAAGGACAGAGATCTGGTCATTAATACTTTAAACCAAAAAGAACTGTGGCAGTAATGGGGGCTCTCAAACAATGACCAGTAATCATTTCAATCCTGTTGAAGAAGACTAACACTAGTTAAGCACTACAGATTTTTCCTGAGTGACTCTGATAATGTAATAGCCCAGATTTGTTGCATCATTAGTCTTGACGCAGATGCTCTGCTCCCCTGGTATTTGTAGTGTTGAATACCTCAGCAGAAGCAATGCTGAAACGGTAAGAGTTTACCTTTGATGTCTTTTTGACATTGATGTTAGCTTACATTATATTAAGTGCTCAAATGTGTGCTGCGCTGTTCTACTTAGGTGGTAGCAGACGCTCTGGAATAGTGCTGTATGTAAAGACTGTTTGTGCCATAAACATTCAGGGAGGTTTTTGAAACCCACAGGCATCACAGCAGCCAGATATTACTGGAGGCATCATAAACATTAATAATACCCTTTAGTGTAAATATTTCAGTCTACCCATACATTTTCCATACATTAAACCAGAATATACTGAACCCGCAATCAGGCCTGTCATCTGTAAAACATATTGAGGGATTACCTGGAATGATTAATTCAACATTGTTCTGTACCTCTTATGCTTGTGGAGAAAGTCAGCACCTTGGTTTTATGGCTACCCCTGCTGGTGGTTTGGTTTAGTGAGTTCTTCTTGCTTCACTTTAATTTCAGACATTGAGCAATGTCTCACCTTTGGTTTGGCATTTATTTAGCATGTGAATAAGATCTGTGAAACAGAAGGAAAACAAATAATGTGAGGCCTTAAACCCATGACGCCATTGACAGTCAACTGTGACCTCTAACTGCTTTGTTTTTGAGTCACAGCAGTTGTGCCTCGGACTACTCGTTGAGGTGATGTACAAGCACATGAGCTGTCCACTCTTCAGGTGTGGTTCAAACCAAGTCAATTCAGGGCTGCCACTGGCGTGTCCACTGCTACACTTACTTCATGCAGTTGGTATCAAATGCTACAGAGTGTTCTGCAAGTGGAGTTGCTTTCACGCCATGTCTGTTAAATCTAAGCTTCATTTTTGACCGATTTAGATTCCAGCTCCAGTTGTAATGTGTAAAACATCTGTAATTCCACTTTTGAGAGTCTGAGAGTCATTTGAGTGTGCTAATGTACACACAGTTGGCCTATATGGCCAGAAATTGAAGGTAATTTAGTCAGCCTGAGAAATAGATTGCACAGATCACTGGGGGAGAGAGAAAGAGAACCCCCTGCCCCCAAACATCAGTCTGCTATAAACCATCAGCTCACTGATTAATTCAGTCTGTGCAAAGTTAGTTTAATACAGGGACTGAGCTCTGTGGATTTGATACTCACAGACCTAACAATTGTGTCGTGATAACATGAGTGTTTCCTATCGCCAGGTCAGACTTCTTTTAGGGAAGTCAAGATGGACAAGATTGACTGGTGCCAGAAGTCTCAGTGCACAGTGCACAGGGCACTTCCTACATGTCTGCTCCTTTTTCCATTTCTGCAGCACATGGGCAGATAATCCTGCACCATTCAGGTCATTCGCTGCTCACTTTCATTCGCTCATTCGCTGCTCCTTTTCTCCAGAATGCGGAGACTGTTCTGGTCAGTATCTGTGTGATTGAGTGCGACTGTACGGTGGTATTCCCACCCCTGCGTGCTCTCCCAGGTCAGGGAAGGGTCCAGAGAAGGGGAGCGCTACTGGGGCTTAGCAGGAGGCCGATGGCCTAACCAGGATGTGACTGATGGCTCTGGGCTGACAGATGGCCCTATGGCTCCGTCAGATGGACCACATCCTTCACTGATTCCCTAGCCCTGTCAGAAACAACACATACAGTACACATCACACACACACACACACACACACAGACACACACACACAGACACACACACACACACACACACACACACACACACACACACACACACACACACACACACAGAGAACACAATATAAACACATACAGACAGTCACAGTACAGGGTACACCATCCTTAAAATATCACCCCACCCTCAAACACACACACACACACACACACAGATATATATATATATATATATATATATATATATATATATACACAGTGACTTCTCTCTCATGGACACACACACACACACACCACCCTCATTTCAATTAAGCCCATTTCATCAGGAATTTGTCTGCCATCATTGACAATTTTGAAGTGAACCCCTATAACAGCCCTCACACTGTTAGGCCAGCATTTATTGGGTGGCAGAAAAGCATCCAGACCAACCTGCATCTAATAAGCATTGATGCCAGTGAAGCTGATGATACAGAGATAATGTTGCAGCTGGCAGAGACCCAACAGGGCCATTAAGAGGTGGTGGCCTGGGGTTGGACGTGGCCTGGGTTTGGATGTGAGCTGGGTTTGGACGTGGCCTGGGTTTGGATGTGGTCTGGGTTTGGACGTGGTCTGGGTTTGGACGTGGTCTGGGTTTGTGGGGTGTTTTCTTTAGCAGCCTGCCTCCAGGGCCTCGTGGTCCACCGCTCGCTCGCCTGAGAGTGCTGATACAGTGAGACGGCTTGAAAAAAGGGAGTTTGACTGAAAGCGAAGGGAAAAAAGAAAAGCAGGAGGTCCATGTGGCGTTCATTAAGTTGCGCGGAAATAAGCAGTGACCCTCCTTCCCCCTGCCCCCCCCCCCACGCCCACCCCCACCCCCGCCTCTCAGGAGGGCACTTCCAGTCATGATGTACTGCAGAGAATGAGGTACAGCTTAGCTAAGGTGGTTGGCAAAGAGCGTGATACCCCTGTGTATGTGGGTGGGATGACTGTGTATAGTGTGTATTTGTATGCGTATGTGGTCTATCACTTGGTTTCTGAGCTGCCTTAGGTCGTACACTTATACCATTATCGTTAAATATATTCTCCATGTGCAGCACGTACACACACACACACATAACATTCTTGCAACATTCACTTTGGCTCTGTGGCTTTATATCTGAGGGTGGGTGCTCAATTGAATGGATGGATAAACCAAACATAAAGCTCGTAAAGAGAAAACGCTTTTCAGGCATAAGAGTATCTGACAACGCCATGCTCGAAACAGCCATTACTTATCTACATAATCAGACACTACTCTGCTCAAGTACAGATTAATTACACACACACACACAAACACACACACACACACACACACACACACACACACACACACACACCCTGTTGCACCTGTCTAGACACCTTGCTGAGACATTAGTGAATGATGGCTGTGTTTGTCCCACTTCTCCTGGCGGCATCTCTCATCTTGAGCTGTGGCTGCTGCAGGCCTCACCCCTGCCATGTTAATCAGTCACTTGTCATGGGAGGCTCCTCCGCGGGCTCAATCAGTCTTGTCAGGACCAAGCGCAAGTCCTAATTGAGGGGGCAGTTGCCTTGAAAAGGAGATAAGGTGAGTAAGCTGTTGGAAATGGAAAACAGTGTTGACAGATTTCTGAACGCCGTGATCAATGGAATCATGGTAGTGGCCCACTCTCTATTCTCAGTATTAAACAGAACATTTTCATAGGCACTTAGTGTGTGAAATGTGATGTCTGAAGATTGAAATAGCACATAACACTGGTTAGCTGCATTATCTATGTAGAGGCTCATGGATCGCCAGATTCCTCTGTTTGAAATACAGGACAGGGGCTCCACTCTCCCCACTCATATCTTGATTGATTTTATTGATCCTGATTTGTCCTGACAAGCCTTTTGGCTATTTCTGCATAACTGAGGCTGATCCTCAAATGATTGGCTATGTAAAAGATTCTCATTCATATGTGAGGAAGGAATGCATTCAGACAAAATATGTTTTTCTTTAGAAGTTGGGACACTAAAAAAGTGCTGAAAAAGTAGACCTATGCAGACGACTTAATTACAGCTAGTCAAATACCTGCAAGATTCTTTTCAAAATGTATCAAAATTCATTCATCAGATGATCACAGGACATGAGACAATGGGCAGACGAAAAAGAGCAGCAAAGGGGAGGTGGAGAAGGCAAGAGAGAGAGAATCAGCAGCTTAAGTGTAACAGTCTGGAATATTATTAGAATTCCTCTGCGCCTGGGACCACATCTGTTTTCTGAGCCTGCTGTCTTTTCTTTCAAAACCAATTTTGCTGCAACTGTAATCAGTGTGGGTTTATGGCAGAAGCTGGACAACCTTTTGCTGACCCTGCAAGTGTACTAAGGTCTGTCCAGGAAAATGGGGATGACCAGGAATGTTCACTACAGGAAGGCAGAAAAAATGGCCTCATATTCACTGAGCTTACATAGTGTATTTCAAATAGTCACTTACCATAGAAAAATGACTTGTGTGAAGCATGTTAGGAGTTGCCAGTACTGTAGAGTGAATGTAGAGTTGGTAAGCATTGTTCAGTGTAAGGGTTAGTTGTAATGTTGCTGGTGTGAAGACGTTTACTTTCCTACATCATTTCCTAGTGGGAACTGTAGTACTGTAATTTCTTGGGATGTCCATTAGAGGGAGACAGAGGTCCTAAACTTCAGCAGCATCAGCAGAATCCACAGAATTGTTGTGTTGTTGCTGTTAATAATAATAATAATAATAATAATAATAATAATAATAATAATAATAATAATTGTGCTTTGTAACATAATATAACTGGCCCATAGTTCTTCCTGTTAACAAACAGTACAGTACATCATCATGAAAATCAATTCTGAATTTTACATTTGTATTATATGAATAATTACATAATAATTTATAGTATTATTATTTATAATTTAGTATAAAATTTATATTATTAAATATATATTTACAAATCCTACTACAATGTGTTTGCAAAAATCAGAATTAGCACAAGCAGTCATTTTAAGAAAGACAGACAAATATCCAACTCTATTTTCCTCTTACACTTTCCCTCCAAAAATGACTAGGAGGAGTCCTGTGTATATGGCAAATGAAGTTGTTAAGAACAAGGAAGAAAGGAGAGAGAGAGAGAGAGAGAGAGAGAGAGAGAGAGAGCATACAAAGAGGATTTGGTTCTTGCTTTTCATTCCTTTTTTTTCTCAGAGATGAGGGATGTTTGCCAGTTGCTTGCTTTGACACAAGCACATGTTGTGAGAAGATAGTGCACCCACAACAAAGCCTGCCTTGAGCCTAGGAAAGGGGCACAAGCTCCCTTGGCAAGGCCAGCGCTCTCTCCCTCCTTGGCACTGTCGCCCCGAGTTAGTCACACCACAGGAGAGGACCCCCAAATAGGCTGCCAGTCTCATGGATGATGGGGAGAGGCACAATGCCCTGGCACTACCAATCCCCCCATGATCAGGCACATGAAAGGCTAATGATCACACACGGTCACACAGTCACACACACTCTCTCTCTCACACACACACACACACACATATAAATAAATGTATATAAGGACATTTACTCTATACACAAACATTCAGGGAAAGAGAAATCATGAAGTCATACTCAAATAATTTTAGCAGCGGCTCACAGTTAAGGACTGGTCTTAGAGCCACCATGAGAGTCAGCTAATGAAAGGTCATCATTTGATATACTGTGAAATGCCAACACCACTTCTGATGGCTGACACACAGCTAAATTGATTCAACATTTTGTCAGTCTGCTACACACGCATTTTGAAAATACTTCAATTATTTTCCAATTCTGTGTTATGTGCATTGTATCAGCACTCTCCTGGCATCCAGGTGCGTTGTGCATTTCACTTTGGAGCTGTCTGATACATTGGTAAGATGCACAATTATTGAATGTGGTTTCATTTTGTTTGTACAGTGGTCAACACATTGGGTAATGTTTCAGAGTTAATCTACTAGAGATTTTTTAGAGCTCTTGCAATCCACACCCTAAGCAGCCAACACATATTATACTCACCTGTGCAGTCTCTCTCTTTCTCCCTCTCACTCTCTGTCTCACACACACACACACACACACACACACCAGCTGTGCCCACTGGAGTCTGGGTGCGTTCCACTTGCTGACGAATCTCTGCACTGAGCAGGTGTAATTAACAGATCCATGAGGGAGCCTCCATTTAGTTCATTTCCTCCCAGTCACCTGTCAGTTACCACATGATAACTGAGTCCCTGCTACAGGGCTGAGGGGAGTGTGTGTGTGTGTGTGTGTGTGTGTGAAAGAGAGAGAGAGAGAGAGAGAGAGAGAGAGAGAGAGAGAGAGAGAGAGAGAGAGAGTGTTTTTCCTCATCCAGCTGCTGCTCTTTTTTCTTTATGCAGACAACAGCTGTCAGGTGCCTCATATTGCTTTGTGTTGTGCATTGAGGGGAGGCTGGGTTGCTTTGTACATCTGTTTATCTGTGTTTATCTGTGTTCATGTGTTTGTGTTTGTGTTTGTTTGCGCCTGTATCAGACACTTTCACTCTTTGTTTCCTTCATCAGCACAGCTGCTTACGGGAGCGGAACACATCTAGAGCCCCATAACAGTAGCCAGGCTCTGTTTCTCCATCCCTTATTTTACATTCAGACCTGTCTCTGTACCCCACACACACACACATACAAACAAACTATCTTTGTCTGTTTGTCTTACCAACACTCATAAGCACAGATATGTAATGAATTTCAAGCGTAGTAATAGTATGCTCCTGGCAGTCTTTGCCAGTCTGTCTCTCGCCTGCTCCACAAGCAGTGAGGAGGTGCTGGGCTCTAAGATGGGGGATGGGGGTGAGTGTTGTGGGCTATGGCCAGCATATGCCTGGCTATTCCAACAGCTTGCACATGTACCAAACTTGCCTTGAGGTATTTTTTTTTTGTTTTTGGGGGGGGGGGGTGGACTCTGCACAATATCTTGGTTTGGTTTTCACCAAATATGGTTAGTATGGATCGAAGTGTGAGTGTGTTGTGTGTGTGTGTGTGTGTGTGTGTGTGTGTGTGTGTGTGTGTGTGTGTGTGTGTGTGTGTTTGTGTGTGTGTGTGCAATTTAGGGTGTGTATGGGAAATCTGCTGTCTATTTGTCTCAACGTGAAAATGTATGTACATAAGAACTGTGTTTGTTGACAGCTGTGTCCTTATACAACACACACACACACACACACACTTAAGAGATAATGGAATATGTTTACTACATCAAGTGCATCATGAAGTAAGTTCAGTTTGAAGGATTCTACAAAAAGGAAGTAGTAGGATTTTGTGATACTATCGGAAACATTACTCCAGACCCATATTAGAAACAAAATTATTTTGAGATGCTAGAAACATACTGCAAATGAACCCAATGGTAAAACCCTACATTATGACACTTTAAAATCATAGGACAATATAGCTAAATAACGGGAAAATGCTAGACGAAGAGTTATTTTTGGTTTGTGTGTGTGCGGCACGGCACCCCAGTGCTGTGCATTTGTGAATGGGGGCGTATTCTTGACATGACTCAGAGCAAACTGGCACTATGAGCCAGGCAGGCCGTTAGCTGGCATTGAACCAGCTGTAGCCTTGGCACCTCTCTGGCAGCAGGTGGAGCCCAGTGGCCTCCAAGCCCCCCACCCCCCTTTACCCTCCCTCATCTTTCACGCCTGTCCTACCCACTCACAGCCAATGAGAGCCCATTCACTGGGACTAGACACACATGCAATAGCTCTCTATCGATCGCTATCAGCTGTGGCAGTATGTGTCTCCTGTTTTTTGGACTGCCATTATATAACCGTAATGTTGTAGTGTCATTGATGCTGTAGAGCTCCAACACAATGAGCCACACGTGAATTTAAAACACCCTTGCCACCAGGCCACAGTGTGAGAGCATAGCTGTTCCTTTAGGATTTTTGGTTACTGTTTAATGAGAAGGAGGGGCTAACGCTAGCGCTAACCTGAGCACCATTGTGAGAGTGGCGTGTGGGCCTGCCCAGGCTGCTTGGCTCATTGGTGGCAAAGCACAATAGTGGCCCGCGGTAAGCAGATCCGCAGATGTAGCGCTTGTTTATTCATAAGGAAGGGACATTTGATGTGTGTGTGTGTGTGTGTGTGTGTGTGTGTGTGTGAAGGCCACAGGCATGCTGCCACAGAACTGGATAGTGTAATTACCCCCAGGCTAGCCACTGTTCTGAAGCTCGCAGGACCCCATCCACTTCAACCCGCATACAAACTACTACACATCACATGCATGTTTCACAAAGCTTCCAGGGCAGGGATTTGTACAGTGTTTGTTAATATGAGTATATAGGTGTGCATTTGAGTGTGTGTGCGTGTGTGCATGTGAGTGTGTGTGTGTGTGTGTGTGTGTGTGTGTGTGTGTGTGTCTGCAAAACTGAGAGAAAGGAGCATTTAAACACATTACTAACACATAGTCTACAAATGCAGATTGTGGATGTACCTGAGCTGCTTAGATGAAAGGCATCTGTAGGTTATTTTGTTTCACTGCAGTAATTTCTCCCATGGTATTTCTGTATTTTTTGTCTTTTGATGGTCCCAAAATTCTGAATAATCTGCTTCAAAAGTGTGCCCTCTTGTGTTATCTCACTGCAATTTCACAGATTTTGCTCTACACACCAATGCATTTTTAGGATACTCATCTTTTCCAGGTGAAACAATATTTCACAGATAATTCACACAGAGTGTTTATCAAATGTTACTGTTTTAAGCAACCTAAGTTTATTTTAGACTTCACTACTTTAGTTTTTGTTTTTTTCAGAATGGTCTGAAATGCTCTTGGTTGACATAGCCATAATCCATTAAACAACAACAACAACAAAAAAAACAAGATGAGTTGTGTGGTGAACAGTGGTATTGTTTTATAATAATAATAATAATAATAATAATAATAATAATAATAATAATATTGTTGTTGTTATTGTTATTACTGCTGTGAATTATGAGAATGGTTCTTACTATCATTGTTTTTGTTTGTTACCACACAATAATCACTTTATGACAGACTTTAGAAACTTTATCAAAATAATCAAAATGTAGTAAAATTGTTAAGGCTGAAGAGTTGTTCAATGATGTGTTTTTCATCCGTTCCATCTGGTTTCTCTTCCATAGAAGAAAAATGTTTCTTCAAGTTCTGTTGGCGCACGAGTTTGTCTGAGCTGTAATTTCAAAGTATTACCTCTAGATGGACTCTCGACCTAGCCTACATATTCCTTGGATGTGTTCCTGGCAAGATTAATTGTATTCGTACTGGTGTGAATGATAATCATATTGATTCTTCCGTATAGAAAAAAATGTGACCTTCTAAAAACATTGTTTCGTTTAAAATATTACAATAATGCTGATTGGATTAATGCTATCGTGATATGTAATGTATTGCTTTATTGGCCATGCATTGGGCTATTATTATTATTATTATTATTATTATTAGGCTATTATTATTGCAGTTCAAATAATTATTTCTGCTACACTGAATTATCCTGAACAATTTAGTTAAAGTTCGTATAGCCTATACTATGCATGGAGTCTTATTCATGTAGGTTATATTAATTACAGCCAGGCTCTAAAATATTTTCTCTAGGAAATAACCCAAACTCTTTAGAATTGTTTCCTCTACTATTTTCCCATCCCTATTGGCAGCTTCCTTTCTCAGCCTGTTAAGCGTTATATAGCCCAATTCACATTTACAGAAAAAACGGGAAACATAACATTTCTTTAAAATCGGCAATTCATTACATTCCCCTTTTAGGCTACAGTTTGCTTGTTTGATGACTAACACGTTCAATTTCCTCTCACATCGAAAGTAGCCCAAAGATGTGCAAAGAATCTGCATTGTGTCATTTGGCTGTAAGTTCGTATAGGGGAGTTGCCTAGTCGATAAATCAGATATGTCTGAACTTTTTAAAATCAATAAGGGGAAATCATTTATTTGTTGTTTTCATATTTATTATTTATTCATTTCTGTTGTGGTGCGGTGAGGGTGAGGGGCATAAGCTCTATCTCCATGTGTAGATTGGCAGAACTGGCTGCACATTTGACGATTAAACTAATTGCCACTGCATCTATACATACTTTATCAAATTTCACATCACTATGAGTATATGAACCATGCAACCGAACCTGTCGTTCTTGCCTTTCTTAGTAAATTTCATGATAACGTCCCACGTGTAGCCTACAATTGTTAAGCACCCTCACATGTACCACATTATGACATAGTGCTCAGAAAATTTATTGGCCTATCTCTCCTCTCACATCGTCAATTCGCATGAACTACATTCAAGAACACATTGGGGTAATATTATGAAGGCTAATGTCATTTTTGGTGGAAAATTATAGTGCCTTTTATAAGCAGATAGTAGTCTATGTGATGTGTTGTCACTGTGTGTAGGCTAGTTTACTCAGCAGAGTTTGTTTGACATAGGCCTATTTAATTTTCACAATCTGTTTCTATCATCTTTTTTCATTTCTGTAACCTAACCTCTATTAAGAGTAGCCAATTGGCTAATTATAATTTCTCAGGCTTTTAAAATACTATACATATTTCCACTCCACCAATAACAGCAAATGTAAATGCTTTGCTTTTGACAGGTTAGCTAGACTAACATTTGAAATGACGTTCAACTTAGGTTATATGCTTATTATGGCATTAAAATGGCTTTATCAACGTGACTTCCCTCGCATATTTATCACACAACCACATTAGAGGGATACTTGGCACAAGTTGGCAGTGCGCATCGGTTGTTTCGGCGGTTTGTGGCGGACGTGTGATTTGTCTTTTCATCGCATCACTGCCATTTGCAAACTTGATAATTCGCCCCCGGAACATCTTTGTGTCTCATTATAGAAATGCGAGGTGTCTATACAATCTTATTCTTATTCTTATTTTTTTCTGTCGCAACAGGACTGGTAAGTAGGATAGCCATTATACTCAGACTGTCATTGGCAATTTAGTCCTCGTTTTCCCCGATCTCTAAACCCACTGACAGTTTCTAATGTTGGAGGAGTGTCTTTTTCCAAATTAACCTTACTTCGCCGACGTTGTCTCGGGCGCAATGATTAGCCTAATTGTTTATGGCAGGGTCCTAAAATTTGAACCTCACCTTGAACCTTGAGGATATCCTATTCTCTTTCAGTATTGTAAGTAGCCTAATAGTTTTTCTTCGTTTTTACGACCTTTACAACACCAGGCAATCTACCTTCATCTTCAACACTGCTTTAGAAAGTCCTGGCAAGATTGCTTTAACGCCCCCATGTTTTTGTAAAACAAGGCAGAAATTTGAGCCAAGACGTCCCTTATGAGCCGCAACATAAGACACCGAGGTGTCCTGGCCAATACCTAGTAGGCCAACACAATGTAGGCTATTATTTTTTGGAGTGCATAGTTGAGCTTACTATTCATTGTTGTAGGTGCAGTTATATCTAGCAATGGTAATTGCAAAATTGAAGTTCTCCAACCATTTATTAAGTTGCGCGTTTCATGATTAGGTAAGCTCATACACAGGTTTAATGGCCTATTTGTGATAGATCAAAACTAGCCCCATGTCCAATAACAGGCATTAGCTTGTTTGGTACCATGACCATAATTAGCCTAGTCACCTTTATGACATTGGTTTACTTATGGTGTGTCGTTTGATGGATGCTCGACTGGTTAAGCGCACATAACACAGGCCTTGACACCATTCAGTAAAACCAACTATTGTCTTTAAAACTAACAAGAGGCATACCACTTGAGAAGTAGGCTAGCCTACCCCTAGAGTAGCACTATTTTAAGTCTTGAGTTTAGGTGGCGCACAATGAGATACAGCTGATCCAGAAGTATTGGTCCTTCCAACGAGAAAGGTCAATCATGCAAATATGCGTTAAAGGCTTGCTTCCCCAACGATTGTTCTTGACTAACAAACACCAGATTGATCGGAACTCCATTTGCTGATCCATCAGGTGATCTCTTCGGAAACGGTACTGTCATTCCCGTGGTGCTGTTCAGTTATTGGGTGCTGAAAAGTAATAACCTACTATTTTACCAATGCTAACATTACGCATAGCAATGTGTTTGTCGACGTGACGTGAGTGTCCACACCTACTCATAACAAGGCTGATAGAAATCGGAGAAAGTAAAGCCTCCAAAGTTTATGTAGTATGTGGTCAGGTTAAATGTGGACTTTTTTTCCATTATTAATGTTTGCCAATACTGGTTCCATACCTTTATTTCAACATTCCAGTTCATCAGTCCAGCTGAAATAAGTAAAAAGTGCACATTACATTATCGTACCATGACTTTATCTTAGTTGCATTGCTTTAACCCTAATTTAGTTACTCCTAATGCTTAGTTTATGGCTTCCCTGTGATTGTGATTTTTAAAACCGTTGGCTGCACAGTTTTATGCTTTCCCCCTTTAAAATAATCATGTGTGAAATAAGGTTGCTATCTTTATTTGTAATGTACGGATGCTATCCATGTCTCGTCAGTCGGATTGTGCAAGGTCTCCGCAGCCTCCCCCTTTCGGACAAGCGGTGGACGGCGATGCGTACGCGCGGTCCTGCCGCATAGTGCTTGGTAGAAGCTGGCAAGAGGGGAATACGTTTCCTGTGGAGAAGCAGAACGCAGCCAGGGGTCTGTGAGCCACAAGATACAGCGCTGATTTGCTAGTATGACTTCAGGAGGGGAGGACTTGGCGAGGGAGAGGTGGCTTGTAGTCGCCGCTGGTGTAGACTACTGCGTGGTAATGCAAATTGCAGCGATTGCGGACATAAACAAGGGGAGTCGCTGAATCGATTGCAACTTCTGTCCTGAGTCTAACATACCAAGCCAAGACAGTCAGAGAGAGTCTCGTCAGCCAGCCAGATCTGTCCCGCTTGGATCGCTGTCAAGTATCAAGGAATGAAGAGAAAAGCGCCTATTACTTTTCGGAATGAAACAAGCTTATTAATTTGATCAACCCGCCTCTTAATTTTTAATTTCATACTAAGTCTTCTAGGTATCTGATATGTTCATCAGGGACATGAAGTTCTAATAGACTACTTTTTCATCATAAAACAAGGCTTGCTGAAATGAAGCACTTCGTCTCAACATTTTAAAGTTTAGCCACGTACTTTATGCAATGGTACGTGCACATTCCTACACTAAGTTCCTTATATTATACCTGATTGTATACAGAAAGATGCGTACATGCTCTGTTGTAATTTTGTGATAAGCTACCTTGCCTTCTGCCTATCCGCTTCTACCAGCGATAAACCTTGCAGATGTTACGCCAATGCAGATACTGAGAGGCATCGTGAAATTGCACGTATAATACTTCCTCTATTACCCCTGGATGATGTAGTACTGTGCAGTGATGAAATAACCTATTGCTAAATAGTAAAAGTACTCTGTATCGTTAGACTGTGTTTGGGTTCTGTAGAGTGCCCGAGTCGTTGCAATTAGCTACATTCCTGGACATTCATAGTGACGTGATTTTTGTCCAATAAAATAATCGTTAGCTTTAAAACCATGGGCTTCGCCCAATCAGAAAAGAGCCTTTGCATGCTACTAGGGACGAGGGAAGGTCGGACTTTGCCATTTCAGCAGGTTAGTGTGAGATGCAAACAGAGATGCACTCCAACGAAGACTTTGGCAAACTTAGCCTGGGCTTTTTAATAGGTGCCATTTTATTTATTTTAAGAAGCTGTTCATGGAGTATGCATGCCACATCATAATGCTTCGCTGTATTATATTTACTTTACAACTGGCCATTCTTATAATCGTAACTGCCTCTCTTATTTACTTGTTTTTAGAAAAGAACATGGTGTGTGGATAAATATTGGAGCTGTTCCACTGTTATTTGACAATATACTTTCATTTCTGGTTCTTAATAAGTAGGCTATCTATTGTTGCCCCCCCAGAATCAGCACTCAGCTAATGCGCTCAAACATCCAGGTGGTTGGCTTTGTCAACGAGAGTGTTTAGTTATGCCCAGACTCACCGCTTGTTCAAGAGGTGGAAAGGGGCTGGACAACAGAAGGGACGACTCTGGGACGGAGGTCGCTACCCTGGACACTGCCTAGGGGGCGCTCAGTTGACTTGTTTCTTACGGTTATTAACCAGAGGGTGGCCAAAATAATGTTGATTATCAAACGTCTCAATAGGTTCTAAATTGTCTTTCAATGGCTAATCAGCTACATGTTATGTTTCTGTGATATGGAAATTTGATAGCATATTATTCTGCATATTATGTTTGTTCCTATTCATGTAGTCCTTTCTTGGATAGGCTGCCATATGGTAGGCTTTCCTTACTAAACCATCCATTTAGACTCAATATCATCTTCTACAGCATAAGCGGTCCCTTCAAAAGCAATACTTGTTGCCTGAAAAGCTTTGGTACCATTTTTTTTTTCATCTCTGGGAAGATGGTGAAATGGGCCTATTTTCTATAAAACCTTCATATTCATTGATTCTAAAAATCTTCATATTCATACATGTATGGTAGAAGTGGTTTGGTTATAATAGCCCTATTAATCAAGAACAATCTTAGCTGAACCATATGCATTTCTACTCATTTGACTGGAAAGTAGATTACCAAGTTAGGAGGTTAGCAGGGCACTCACTGTTGCATATAATGCCTGATTATATGACCAATGGGTAATCGTATAAATGTGCCCCGACAGACGTTATGCAATTCAGAGCGCCTTGCAATATCTACTTTCCGTAAAATTACAGCATGTTTACCAACAAGTCTTATATCTGTTTACCATGCTGTATTCGAGAAACACATAAGCTACCTTTTTCACCTGTCTGTTTACTGTGTCCCTGTAAACTTGCTTTGCTACGTTTGCACACCTAGACCGCAGCACTACATATTTTTGGTTTGAGAATGACCCTGAAGGCTAAAAGCCAGTTGGCCAGACGAAGTAGTTTGAACCTACAAAATTAGTTCCATGCTACAGACTAGCCCAAGCGTGTGCTCCGTTTCGCTCTGTGCGCCGTCTTGGGTGTATGAAGTGTGGTCTGTAAGGATATTCAGCTGCTCTGTTGCGAAGCACGGTCACACAGTAGGCTACTCTTCTCACCTGCAATAATCCACGAGTTAAATAAACACTATTTAATAACCGTTAGGTCTAAGAGACAACATGACGAGACAAAGCCTACAAACTGTGATTCCTGATTCGAGCACTCTAATATTTGCGTCCTGCTCTGGACGGTCCGACAGTCTCTTTCAAAAATGAACTTAAAGGAACAAACCACGATACCCTCTTACTGATAGACTCTATGGTTTCTATGTTAAATTGGTAATAATGAGCTGTTTTAGTAGCTTGGTATTAGTCTCACACATTCTAAACATTGGTCTATCTTTCAAGACACCGCGGGGCTAGCTGGCGGAGCTACGATGAGCAAAGAGTTTGTCCTCCGGGCACAGTGGGTAAAAGTGAACTGTAGCCGGACGGGACTCGGTGAGGCGACAGTGTCGTCTCTGCTCTGTGTTGAATTGAATGGACACAGTTCGTCTGCTTCATTTCTTTTAATCTCAGGTTGAAATAAACAGGATTTACCAGTGGAGTGCCAGTTTTACCAGACTCAACTATCTTGATTTCAAGGATTTTAGCATTTTCCCGAGCCGTAGCCTACCCAGTCTTCCTCGTGCGTAAATCCGATAGACTGTGGACTCCACGGTAAAGCCAGACCACATGCCTGCAATGCTTTCGGCTGGTGTGAACGTTCGAGTCGACCCTGAAGAGGAATGCTGTGCAGTTAATTTCAGAGTTTTTCCTAAAGAATCCAGAAGAATCCTTCACTGACAGTCGCTTTTTCAAATATGGGAGAAAGCCACCGCTCAGCGATTAAGTAGTTTCCTGCACCTTGCTTTGCCTAAAATTCTGCACATTTACCGGAACAGCTCTGTGTCGGGACTTTTCTTAAGTTGATCATGCCACTGATGAAAGTTACTCCCACTCCAGAGAAGGGGACTGCTCTGCGACTTTAACTGCAGAGCACAGTAAATATGTGCGGAGAGTGGAAGCTGTAACTCGAGGCGGGGTTAAGGTTCAGCTCTATGGAGCGGTGAAGCGTTGGTTGCAGTTCGTAGAGTTGGAAATGTGAAAGCAAGAAGCAGGCTTTAATTTTTTCCCTCTCTCCCTTCTCTCTGTCTCTCTTTTTTTCTTTTCATACACACGGACACAACCATCACGCGTACACGGACACACATAGAGTCTTCATACACCCCCACACATACACAAGCACACATACACACACTCACACACATCAGCACATACATAAACACGCTGACTTGTAACAGTTATCCAAACATACACTCATACCTCACAAATTCAAGATAAAACACCAGATATGTATTCGCCGCTATGTCTAACACAGGTAAGTGAGCTTTTTGTATGTATTTAACCTTATTTGTTGCATTTCTGCGTTCTCTGTCGTCGGGGCGGGACTGGCAATGTGAGGCTAACGTTGCTTAAGACAAGTAACTTTGTGTGCTGCGGCCGTTCCAGGTCTGACAGAGCCATCTGAACTAACTACCACATGGCGGATGGCGACCGCCTGGTACTGTACAGTACATGCAGCCTGTGTTTGTAAATCTGTGAACTCTTGTTTCTGACTATGGGCTTCGGCAAACAGCAGTTTTGTTCATGACTTGGTCATTGGTGCATGTAAACCTATAGCCTACACGTTTAAAGAGAAGGAGGACAAGAACAGTTAATAGGAAGACAGTAGTTTATCTCTAATGCAAGTTCCATGCCCTCGATGTAAACGTTTGTTTCATGCCACACTTACGGTATCAACAATTATGGTGCTGTTATATCTAAACATAGCGCAGTACACACGTTCTCGTTTGTGACACTCGTTATTGATCTATTGACATGATTAGTTGCTTACCAGCATTTTGCCTGATTTGAACAGTAATATGTCCAGTGCTCTTCGCTTCGATTTTGCTTAAGAGCTGTTAGAATAACGGTGCAATTGATAAGCACCGAGACGTCGTCAAAAGTCTTTGAGGAGTGGGAGTTTCAACTTTTTCCCAAACCAGTGTTAGTTCAGCTTCAGTTCAAAGTCTGTAGACTACTTTGTTTTATTTTTTATTCTTTGCAAAAATACATTACATGTCAGTAGGAAGACAGTTTCTCGTGTAGCAAAGCGTATTTCATTCCCAACTTTCTAATCCTTGGAAATATACAGCTATTGTGCAACGCCTTTGATAATGCCCGTTTTGGATGCACAGTTTGACATTAGACCAGTCAAGACATAATTCAGTCACATATTTATGCAAGAATTGAACATTTTTGTAATGGTCAGTGTGTGTTTAACTTTGCAATATCAATTAGGTCAGCTATCTGGGTCTCCAACTTGCCCGGCTTTTCCAGCAGAGTGTCAGGAGTTCGAAGCACATCTGGTTTAGGCCTCCGTCGCATTTTAACAGAATAAAAATATTTTGAGACACTTTAAGTGTGTAAAATGTAAAGTGTTTGGTTAAGAAGGGAAAGCTTGTGGCAGCGTTTGGTGAAGGCGCAGCAGTTTTCTGCCGAGTTCTATAGAATGGACGGGCGCGGGGGTTAGATGAGGTGACAGCTGCGGCCACATTAGTTGTAAAAATAAACAAATAATTTTCAGTTGCGTTCCATTGATCAGTACTTCTTATACAACATTAAATTAATTACAAGTTGCATCTGTATGTCACGTACTACCTCATTGTAATGCATTTGTCAGTTCTAACTGAAAAAGAGTGTGCATCACTATTTAAATCATATAGCAGTTAGGCAGTTAAAATCCTTTTTTGCATAATATCTATCTTGCCCTAGTCCTGTCACACATAATTGCACACCACTGGATTCCTTACATAGTTTTAGTGTAGAATAAAGTAATCTTGGAATAAGTCAATAATTATGCATCAGATAATGTGTATGACTAAACACCAAATTATATGTACTGTATTAAATTCACAGGCATCTGTCAAATCACCTTTTCAGCTGCTCAACTAAAACATGTGAAACATGTCAATAAGAAAGTAAAAAGAAAAGATGCTGCACGAATTAGGCGTTTGAATGATGTGTGATGAAGGCTATGTAAGGTATAATGAGCTAAAATAAGCAATTTCAAACAAACTCTATATCTGTATTTTATAAACCTTGGGTATTGATTTGCAGTTTGTTTTCATTTTAGGGTTATTGATTGATTGCAACGTGTTTATAATTCATAGTTTACATTTACATCAAAACGCTGAATAATTAGACCCATACATTTCTTGCCTCTCAACCTGACTTTTTGCATAGTCCAAATTTTTCTTTTATGAACTCTGTTTTAAATTGCGCAAGGTGTAGGTCCCTCTCACTAATGAAAAATGTATTAATGTAAAAAATGAACTAATTTAGAAAAGCAAGTATTATTGGTTGAGGTTCTTACTTACATCAGTGCTTTTAAATTTAAATTTCTTATGGTGTAAAAATAGCTTCTTACTGTAAAATATTGTTTACCTTAAAGACATATTTCCTTGTAATCAATATTTTAAAATAAGAAATATGGTTAATCCTGGAAGGGAGTCAGTGTCATAGTTTAATGATTTTGCTAAGCATTTCTTTGTTTCTTTGTTGAGTTGAGATGTATGCTATACATGGGCCTATGCAGTATGTCTAATACACATATGGTGCAAAATAATAACACTTTTCTAAGAGTATGAGTCACTGTGGAGAAATCATTTTCATGATTGTACAGCTACGGTGGCAGTTTCCATCCACTGGAAATGTAAACACTTTTTTTTTCTGTGGTAGACATCTCAATGTATATGATCAATAATATACATGGTAGTGATTTGTTTGTGGCAGGAGTTTCTATATTTTAAAAGTAGTTTCTTCTTGCAGATGTGAGGCCGGTAGAGGCTGAGACATTGCTTTAAAGCAGCAGAGTAGATGTGGAGAGCGGTGTGTTGCGCGCTTGTGTGCGGAGTGTGCTAGGCTCCGTCCACTGCTCCTGAAGCTAGCTTCACTGCAGAGTGGGAGTGTGTGAGGCAGAGCCCCGGCGCTCTGAGATCCCTCTCCCTCACCACTAGTCTTCCCCGTCCCAGCAGCCTGCCTCATACGGTCTGGAGCTGACTTTTATGGGAGAGACCGCAACAAAAGGAGAAAGCACTCGCTGTCGACTCCCTCGTAATTACTTCTCTGTGTTGTGGTGCTACCAGAGTGGGTGTCAAAAGAGGAGGATTACCATCATTTGGATTTTAAATTACAGTTTTTTCTTCCTTTGGTAAGATGTTGTCTGTGGCCTGTTATTTGGGGGCATCACATCTGTCACCAAGGTGCACAGAAGAACTTCACAGCTGGAAGTTAAGCTAAGATGAAGCATTTCGTCAGACTCTCTCTCACGTGTCTGTTTGTGTGCTTGCTACAGAGTACTCTCAGAATTTTAAAACGCCCCCTGAAGTTTAATGTCTGATCAGGTTTGATAGAATTATAGAATTTTCCACTGCTAATTCAGACAATGCTGAGGACAAGCAGTTCAGGAGAAATCCTCCAACAACAATGGATAAATATTTGCTCTTAAGGAAAGACATTTCAAAGAATTTGGCTTAAGATACTCAGTGTTGCTGAAGGCAGATAAGAAAATTAATTTACTGGATTTAATCCAAGATGAAAGAAACAATGCGATATTTGTGCCCTGAAGGCAGTGGAGTTAGCAGACAAAAAGGTTCTCGGTTCTTGTCATTTATGTTTATTTTTATTTATGCATTTCATTAATATTTTCTCAAATTTGTGTGAGGTTTTTGTTGATTTTAAGTTCAGGGCTTGCACAAAGACACACACACACACACACACACACACACACACACACACACACACACACACACTCCTCGCTTGCAAATAGTCTGCCTTACTCAAACACAAACCACACATACACAGTAAGTGATAAAGGGTGTAAGCCCTTTTGTCTAAGTTTAGCTGCAGGGACATAGTTAGGATGTAAGACAGGCTGTGGTGTTAGGTTATACAGACTTCTCTGAATTCAAACACAAATATATTTCAGTGCAAACATAACAGGGAAGTGAAGCAATAGTGATTTCATAAGGCTCTGCAAAAGCATAGGATAAATCAGTATATACTGATTATTATTATTATTATTATTATTATTATTATTATTATTATTGTTATTATTATTTCTGTCTGATTGATTGGCATTGTACTGTACGCTGACTAAAGCCTTTGGGAAAAAGCATGATGTCAGTATAGCCTTTTCAGCTTCATATTGGTAGTTCCTATCAGAGTTGAGGCTGTGACTTTACCAGTGTGTTTTTGGATCAGCACCCCGTATTTATTCTGCCCCTTCAAGATTGTTTTCTTTGCTTTTGTTTGCGCGACGGCGAGCTTTGCTTGCTGTGTGGCTACTTTTGTGTACGAGGGGCACACTGAAGCAGCTGAGGCCTGTTGTATTTCATCAGAGGTTGGAGACCTGGTGTAACAACCTTGTTATGGATGTGAGCCTTTGCAATGTGGTGCTCTCAATACTGTGTTGAAAACAGGAACACACTGTATACCGCTACTTAGAATGTGTTTGGCATGCTTTGATATTTTTTAAAGGTTTCATGTGTAATTATACAATATGTAATGGTGTTTTACTAGCTGCGTACGTCTGTTTGATATGTTGGCAACTGGAGTATAAATTGTTATTGTCTGATCATGCAATTTGATATTAGCATCTGAGCTTTTTCTTTTTTCAGGCTCATACCTGAAGGCTTTTGTAGTTGCAGATATGTGATTTGTAATCCAGTTAGTGAATTTGAATGGAAAGAGATTAATAATAGAAGTATATATATATATATACACTGTAATATTCACCCATCTTTTGGCTACATATAACTAACTATATAAAGGTCCATATGTGTATGTTCTTATAAGCTTACATATACATTTATAGTAAGGTAAAACATGGCCTTGCTGATTCATCCATATATCATGTGGGAAATGTGTATAACAATATTTCAACTCATTTGGGAGTAAGATAAATGTCTATGCTTCTAATGCTGTCAGAGATCATTTGCTGGGATGTTTATTGTGTCCCTGTCATGATTGCATTTGGTAACCTGAGCATGGAACACTATATCTTTCCCCACGCCACACTCTACTCCTCCAGTCTTTGCTACTGGCAGGTGGAACCCCTTCAAATTTGCACTAAAACACGACCGTCCTGCTTCTGGTTCTCTCCACCTCTTGCAAAAGCTTTCTTTGACGTAGGCCCCAAGTAATATTAAATTGAAACTGGGACTGTTTATGGACAGTGTCTTTGTGTGAGTGGAAGTTTGTGAGAGCATGTCTGTGTGTGTGTGTGTGTGTGTGTGTGTGTGTGTGTGTGTATTGGGCAGGGTGGGGGTTACATGGAGAAAAGATAAAAATAGACGGACAGCTTTCCCGCGCGGTTGTTGCTTTTTCTCGGTCCTGGCAGACCCCAGCAGACCTGCATTCTTGCCAGAGAGCCAAGATACGGCCTAGTCGGGCCCCTCTCAGCTCAGAAACACACTGTCGTTATCGTGTGCCGCTCCGCTAATGATGCCAGAGGAATGTTAAATATAAATACTCTCTTTTTTCATGCATGTTTATGTATGTGTGTCTAAAGTGTGAGCTAAAATTGAAAGCAAAGCTTGGCATTAACGATCAGCCTATACTGATTTAGAGTGACACAGAAGAATGTTCATACTGAGGAACAGCTTGACCAGATCACAAAGTTTTAGTGATTTATAGGTATCTCAAAATCTGCAAGGGTTCGTATTTTAAATATTTTGTGTTCTACAGGATATACTGTAGGTTGTCTACGTCATTGTTTTTATAAGTAATTGCAACAAAACTGCAACAGAAATGTGTCTATAATGTCTAATATATATATACTTTTGTCTCTGTTTGCAGGATGAATTCCATCCTTTCATTGAAGCGCTGCTGCCACACGTGCGAGCCTTCGCTTACACTTGGTTCAACCTGCAGGCCCGCAAGAGGAAGTACTTCAAGAAGCACGAGAAGCGTATGAGCAAAGAAGAGGAGCGCGCAGTGAAGGACGAGCTGCTCAGCGAGAAGCCAGAGGTCAAGCAAAAGTGGGCCTCGCGACTCCTCGCCAAACTGCGCAAGGACATCCGGCCCGAGTTCCGTGAGGACTTTGTCTTAACTGTCACCGGCAAGAAGCCACCGTGCTGCGTGCTGTCCAATCCCGACCAGAAGGGCAAGATGAGGCGGATTGATTGCCTCCGTCAGGCCGACAAAGTGTGGCGTCTGGACCTGGTCATGGTGATTTTGTTCAAAGGTATTCCACTGGAAAGCACGGACGGCGAGCGGCTGGTTAAGTCCCCGCAGTGCTCGAACCCGGGGCTGTGCGTGCAGCCACACCACATAGGAGTTTCAGTGAAGGAGCTCGACCTCTACTTGGCCTACTTTGTGCATGCTGGTAAGTGTCTGTTTGCTTATTTTCCCTCTTCTGCCTTTTCTGTCTTTTTCTGTTGTTTTCAACATGAGCTGATACATTAATTCATATATAAACAGCACTACTAACATGCAAACATAAATCACTGGTTATCATTGGTTACTTGAAAACACCCACAATTTTTACATTTTCCTTATTGTATATGAAGTCCTAAAATCCTGAAACATCTGAATGTTTCTCACCTTGTGCAGAGCTCTGCAAAGTTCAGCGGTTCTCTGTCTTATAAGTGGGAACAAATGTTATCTGTGGCAGACACCCTTAATTTCATCTGCAGTCAATAATGCAGCAGTCTAAGAAAAGCAGGGCATCCATGCCAAAACAGTCTCCCCGGCTGTCCATTCACTGTTTTAAGACGGGCCAGATTTTTTGAAAGTTGGCACAGGCCGAGCCTGTTATCTCAAACAAGGAAGAAAAGAGGAGAGAGAAAGAAAGCAATCATTTTCCTTGTGAGAGATTGCTAGTGTGCCAAAACAGGATTTTGTCAAAATAAATGTAAGTGATGAAACAGAGAGAGGTATTGAGTATTGTGTAGTGTAATGTGGAAATCATATCAAATTATGAATTATACCTGCAGATAAATATATAACATTTAAGGGACCATTTTTTTCCAACAGCTACCTTGCATTTTTAAAGAGATTAATTAAATATTTAACATTAGCATATTTTGTCAGGATTTTGACCAGGTCCCTTATGTAAAAGTGGGCAATTCTTTCACCCACTTATCATGAGCAAGGTTGTGCTTTTGCAGTGAACTGCTGTCATTCACTTATCACTGAATAGCGGCTGGACAGAGAGAAGTCCAGTGTTCGTTTCTGATGGTAAAACTGCTAATGGGCAGGAGACAGCAGGGGATCCGTCTTGCCTTGACAGCAACACAAACACGGGCTTTCAGTCAGAAGGCGCGGAGCGTGCTTTGTCTCGCACAGTCAAAACTGAGCACCTTAATTACGCTCGTTTCCTCAGCGAGGCGGACTCTTTCACCACAGCCTCCACCAGTCAGTCAGACAAGGCCCAGCTAAGGCCTCTCTAACCGAGGAGGTTTAGGGGGTGGGGGTCAGCTTGTACCCCTCAATGTGCTCGAGCCAAAGTTGTTCTTTTTGGTAACGTGGAGGTGAAATTAGGGGAGCTAGGCCAAATGCAGTGCTGATAGAGATGCCGGGCAGCGTCGGGCTTGGCTGGGACTCCTCCGACTGCAGGCAGACGCATGGGGCTCTGCTCTCCTCAGGTCCGGAGGGGGAGCGTGTGAATCATCTTGACTTAGTCCCCCCACTAAAGGCGACAGAGCCCCTTTGAGGTTTTTGTCTGAACAAGTATGAGCAGCTCACAGTGTCTCTGAAAATGTTTGGTCACAGCGACCCACCAAAATCCCCAGTTTTGATGTTCTGAAGGCCTATTCAGAGGCACTCTGCTCCTGCTAACATTCTAATCGCTTGCATTTGAGGTTTTTTTTCTGCGTTGGTCTCAGCCATGAATAAGAGGTGTCAGCAAGAGAACAAGGAAATACAAAGCCCAGAAAGAAAGAGAGAGTGCCTGTTGAGTGTGGAGGTCTGCCCACTGTGGCTTTACAGTCTCTGTCTTTCTTTTTCTCTCTTCCTCTGTTCCTCTCTCTCTCTCTCTGTCTGTCGTCCACTCGTTCTCTATCTCTCTCTCTGTCTCTCTCTATCTCTCTCTCTCTCTCTCTCTTGTGCTTTCAACTCATCCCGTAAGATCAGATTTCTTCTTGTGTCTTATTTAAGGCAGTGGAGCTCCCTTGATTAAAAGCCATCTAAAGAGAGCTGAGCTCATACTCCCATGCCTAAGGTGGTGGTTTCTGAGGGCAGCTGATGCCGGTAATTAAATTTACCCCTCACTGCAGTCAGATTGTGGGCTGGCGGAGTGGGCCTTGGCCACTGCTCTCCTGCGATAACACCATCGATCTTGTTATCAACTTATAGCTTGGTTAGCCTTTAATGCCACACTATCAAGTTAATTACTAATACATGAGCAAATTATGCTGCAATAATTAGAGATATCAAATTGGTTTGAATCTCTCTATAGACTTCATGTGTCAGAGCTTTGACATTGTAGTTTACCTTCAGACTGTTAAATAATGCAGTGACAATCAATGGTAATAGAAATGTAGGATTTGAGTGCCATTTCGACTTGGCTTCTGTCAGGGGAACTTGTATTGTTTTAGCTTTAAGTGTGAAGGTTGGACTCCTATACAGATGTCACAAGGCAGTCTGCAGCCAGCTGAGCCAGCTCTGTCAAAGATACCCATGTTAAAGCCATCAATTGACTGTTTTCTGCTGGTTAGAGTCAGCCTGTGTTGTCTGGGTAATAAACAGTGGTGTCCCACACTCACAAGGATGGATCATGTGTCAACTCTAAGAACAATGTTTTGTCAAAGCCTCCCCCACTACCACCACTGGCAGTGAGAAAGGGCTCATTTACGACCTCATTCTTCTGCCTCCCAACTGATGTCAAGATCACAGGAGCTCTCCACACTAACCAAAGGTCACAGCTTAAGATGTCAGGGTCATGACCTTATCTTCCAGGCATTTGACCTCTTAGATAAACATGCCACCTCATTAGGGTCTAGTCAAGCGATTACACTGCTTTCACTCAGTGGGGTGACCTTTGACATCGCTCTTAAAACAGGTGGTTTGGTTCAGAGGGGCTGTTTTGTTTGACTGAGTTAAGTTTCAAAGCTTTACGTTTTTGTAGACTTCTTTGTCTGTTTAGTTGATAAGTAAAATGGTGCATTGCTACCAGAGGCGGACATCCCGGGTTCAGAAAGTAAAAGTCCTGCCAAGTATTTGATCCAACCATTTAGTAAACCAGATCATTCTAATTAGCAGCCAGGTAGATCAGATAATTTGTGATATCACCTGTGTTAAGTGCACAGGTAGAAAGAATATGGCAGGACTTAAGTTCTGGAACTGGGTTGTCTGCATCTGATTGCTACATTATTTATAATCAATACAAAGTAATCACTGTTGTCACTGAGGATAGGTATATAACTATATTGTGAACTGATAATTGTTTATGAACATAAGTGAAATGGAATGGTAAAATTGTGAAAAGTGTAAAATTATGTCACAAACTGTCGCTGGCATTCATTGTTCACCAGTTGGCCAGGGGATTAGCTGTGTGGTTTAGCAGTGCTTGGTTTGCTGTGGTTTAGTGGGCCGAAAGTTTGTACCAGTCATGCACAGTGGTGTTTGTTGCAGGACTGAAATGCAACAGAACCATGACGACCATATAATAACCTAATATAAGAATAACCAAATGTAATAATACAACCGAACATAAAAAATATTTTTATGATTAAATAATCTTTGTAAAAGGTCAACAAACACATTGTTCCAACCAGTATTGCTTAAAAAATAGCTTTGTTAAGCCTTTTGTTGATGATGATAATGGAACTGTGCATCATAAACCTGCTTAGGGTATTGTTTACTGAGAGATATTTGTCACCCCTCTGTTGATTCGCTGAGAGCCACACAATGAAAGGATATTGCTGGTCGTGAAAGATAACATGCATGCATGCCATAGGACCTATGTGAAGGTTTTCAGGCAAGTCGATAGATATTTATGTTACATTTACCTGGTGTGACCCCAGCGGAGATGAACATACTGTTTGCGTGTGGTGGATGTCTGCAAAGAGGTCTGACCTATTTCCCCACTGAGCCTTTAAAGGGATTTGTGCCTGGTGTCTTTCTGAACTAGTTATCTCCGATGATGTATCCTTAAGGTGCCACAAGCTAAAGTTCTGTCAGAAGTTATTGACATTGCAGCGAACTGAACCTTTTTCTCACATGGTGATGTGAGTGTTTGGGTTGTAAAATAAGGTCTTACAAAGGCACTTTCTTCAGAAGGTATTTCAAGTACTGTAACCGATTGGCTATTGCTAAGAACATAGGTGAAGGGAATCAAATGAGGATTTTCCCCCTTCAAGTTCTCCCCCTGAGCACGAAACTAAATCTACCAATATCTCCGGTCTGTTTTGGCTCATCTCATGTTACAGCCGTTTTGTATTTCCCTTTCTTTTCCACAGGCGGAGAAATAACAACAATTTGGAGCTATTTAAGGCGAGTGTGGGCTAGACCACAGGCCTTTGTTGTGGTTGCTGCAGCACACATTGTGGTTCAGAACACCCCTACTCCCCTACCCCTCTCATTTTGGGCTCTCCCTTCTGTGTAAATCCCACTAAACAGCAACAGTGCCTCAACAATGACCGTGTCCCTCATACTCTCACACACACTCACATACTCACGCTCTGCCATTCATTAAAATCGAGGTTAGTGCCCATTCATAAAATAGAGACACATTGTCAGACAGTGGAAGTGAATTCACAATAAGTTTGGGTACTGTAGACACAGAGTGCACAATCTGTAGCAATCCCTGCTTCTGGCTCTGACCCAGCGCCTGGTAGGGACTGAGTGATGATACACAGCACAGTCATTTTTAATATCATTTGATATGACCTCCTTTTGAACCATTTTTGCTGCAATTCTATTGGATTAAACAAAGCAGATAAGGTTTCAGATAGGAAATATTGTAAGATTTGTGTTTGTGTGTGTGTGTGTGTGTCTGTCTGTCTGTGCGTGCACACATTTTACAGTACAGTGTTCCTCTGTGGGTAAATTTCTCATAAACCTGATTGCACGGCAAATTCAGGTAATCCGTTTAATGTCTATTGTTGGCTGTTGATCTCTTTCTGCAGATTTGGAACATATTCTCCTGCTCCAGACAGGAGATTTTTAGACATCTGTAATCACAAAATGAAGCAAACAAACAAAGTACTGTTATGTACATTTGTTTAATCTTTCTGTGACCATCCATTTATCTTTTTAATGGTTATTTTTCTTTCATTTGTTTTCTTTCTTTCTTTCTTTCTTTCTTTCTTTCGAGAATACGTATTTCAAATAATGGAATAATGGAAAGGCTAAACATCTGTCTGAAGGCAAAGGTATTCTGCTGGGTTCTGTGTCTAGTTAGTTCACGTTCACCCAGGAGTGTCTTAGCAGTGAAGTGGGCATTTTATGTATGTTGACACTTACCACTGTTTTGTGCATACCTTCTGCAGAAACAATAACTTCATAGACTGCACAAGCACTTTGATAGGGCCGTGTGGCATTTGTTACATATGCATCCCTCTGCAGTTTTTGTCTGTTTAGCCGTGAGGGAAAAGGTAATGCCTGTTAAGAAGAATGCCTGTCCTACTTTTAGTTCCCCTTGTTTTATGGAGATTTTACAGGAATTCATATTTCCACATGGTATGTTCCTCTGGAGGGCAGATTATTTTTCCCTCCAAATCCCAAAAAAATGTGCTCAAGTTCCCAAGGTGCAGTGCGAGAAGAGCCGCCCCTAATGGGCCGGCGGGCAGGCCTTACAGGAGGGGAGCGTAGACGTCTCTTGCATTTTAGAGCCCGAGCTTTGGCAAACTTCTGAGAAAGGGTCCTTTGTATCCGCATGCCATTCAACAAGAGTCCCATTGTCTTAAGCCTCTGCTAGTAGCCAGCTAGCCCCTTGCTCAGTCTTTATTGTGAGATCTTTGATTGTATTAAGGCCTGATGAGGCCTGTGTTCTGAATGGTGGGCAGACAGCTCATGTGCAGTGCAGGCCTGCCATGATGGCAGGAAGGGGGGATTGGGGGTGGCGGTGAGAGAACTGTGTGAGAGATCTAATTACCCTACCGCTTCTCCCTCTCTCTCTCCCCCTCTCTCTCTCTCTCACTCTCTCTCTCTCTCTCTCTCTGTGTCTCTCCTATCCCCTCACTCATTCTGCTTTGCATTTTTTACACACAAACACTTTTCTTCTGATGTGAAATGTGCCCCGTGTGTCTTACTCTTGCCATGTCTCATTCAAGTATGTCAAAGAATGATGAGACTGCTGCCAATGGCAAATGGCAAGGAAGAGGAGCAGAATTTCAAGCTGATCATTTCTGATTAATGTTAAACTCTTAATTAAAAAAAAAATAATAGATGGAATTATACATTTCATAATGAGATCTGGTACTCAATGTAAAATAGACCCAGATCAGTGGTATCCTCCCTGTTTCCATCTGTCATCTTTTCTTTTGGTTAAATGTCAATTCCTCCACTTTTTTATTGAAGCTCCCCTTGGAATGTTCTGGAGATCAAGACTTGTGCTGTCCCGTTGTAAAAGACACTTCCTCTCTAGGCTCTTAGCAGTATGGAGCACCCCCTCATTCCTACTCCCCCCACCTCTCCCTCTCGGCTGGGTCTCACCCCCAGTCTCTGGCTGTACGGTCCGTCCCTGTCCATGGCCTGCAGGCTCAAATGGATTGCAGATGGATGTGCTGTGCTGATGGAATGTCGATCTATTTTGCCTGGGTGATAATGTTGATGTTTTTGCCATGTGTGGTTGTAGGCATCGCTCTCAGATCATGAATAGTAATAGATCAGTAATAAGCTGGTGTTTTTGTCTTTCCAGGGTACCAGTCTGGGAACGGGCCCCATTTCACTAACTCACCATTGCTTAGACAAATATTTTTTTTTTTTAGCATTCGTGCTGATCAGATGCATGAGTAAAATGCATGAGTGTGAATTTGAAACAGATTGCATCTATCTGTCTCTGTCTGTCAGCTCAGTGATTTGAAAGGTTGCACTTGGTGCCAAGGGGAGTGTGTGGGCCTTTGCGGTTCAGAAGCGGGCCGTTTCTATTGTGTGCAGGAGCCATTTGGGAGGGAGAATGAAAGGAGCGCGCAGACATGAAACAGGACAGCTGTGGTTGTCTGTAGGGGAAAGTTGCTACAGATGGTGAGAGAAGTGAAAAATAAACTACCGTATGGCTGGTAAAATATAGAAGAAAGACGAGGGCTTTGCTGCCGAATTGGAGCTGCTGGGTTTTCATGTATATGTATGTGTGACAGAAATGACATAAGTGTTGTTTTGGTTATTTTTGTTTTAGAGAATATGTTGCCTCAGTTGCTAGACTGTCCTTGTACCCTTTATGCCCATCTGTCATTCATCTGCAGTTAGATTTGTAGCTGTGGGTGTTTGCCCTGAATAAACAGCATAGACCTGGTTTTCAAACATATTATGGTTCACTTGATCTCACTGTGAGCTCTAATTTCAGTGACAGGCAACATGGCTGACAACATGCAATGTCCACCATGCATGACCTAAAGCTAATTTAATGACTTGGCAAAATCATTTTGCTAATTTTGTATCATGAAGAAGATTTGAAGTGCAAACATTGGTGGGTAGTTGCACTGTGGTGAGGCAGGTGACAGAGTGACCTGTGTCTCCTTGTGATTCTGGGGGAAGAGAGGGCGTCTCTGTGTGTGTCTGCAGTTCCTCATCTGCCTCTTAAATCTGTCCAATATTTCAATCTTCCTCGACAGCTGTAGTCATGGTGCGGGACAAGTTGCACCATTGCGGCATGGCAATGAAGGGAGCTCTCTGGATTTAATTAAAAGGGAAAAAGCATTACTAAATGTACAACAGGGCATTTTATATCACGACTATGTTTTATATAGTGCAAAAAGCTTGAGATGCCGTTCTTGCACAATCCTTGGTTCTTCTGAAGTGTGAATGCAGAATAGATTTCATTGCATATCAGTAGATCCTATTCAGTCCTTTATATGGTATGTCTTATCCACAAGAGTGAAACAAATAAAGAAAGCATGCTCTCTTTAGTCGTTGTTTGGAGAATGAATGAGGCCTCTTTTGTCTTTGTTGAATTTTTTTGTCATTCTGCACATTTTGTCAGATGTTGTTTTTTAATAATTGAAAGTCTGAAGGGGGGCAGGGACGAGTGTGGAATCGACTTTAAATTATTGAGCTATTCATCTACAGTCCTGCCCTCAGTCTCTCCATCTGTTTGTGGAGCGGCAGATACATAAATAAATAAGTAAATAAGTATAATAAAGGCTGTGGCACATTCTTGCTGCCAAACCACAGGGCCTGGCACATGCCCACTTCTGTTATTTATTTCTGTGGCTGGGAACGGCGGGTTGTCAGGAAAACATGGAGTGTCCATGGAGCATGTTAGCAATTACACAGTAGTGCTGGACTTTGTTGGAAACACATATAAACCATGCCACCACAACACATGGCAATAGGATACAAGGGAATGGCCGTTATATTTTTATAATATTGTTATAATGTTGTATACTGTATATTTGACTAAAGATAATAGTGGTAGCAGTTGTAGAACTATGTGTGTGTGTGTTGCATCACTGATCTGCTCCTGTTTCATCCCCTTCAGCCGTGCTTCAGTGCTCCTCACTTACACTAGAACTGTTTGAGGGAGTCTCAGAGGCAAAGGCGGTGTGTGTGTGTGTGTGTGTGTGTGTGTGTGTGTGTGTGTGTGTGTGTGTGTGTGTGTGTGTGTGTGTGTGTGTGTATTTGAGAGACAGAGAGAGAGAGAAAGAGAGGTGAGAAAACTGTTTGTAAGAGACAGTGCCCTGTCAGTGCCCTATGTGTGTGTATCATGAAGAGTTCAGTGCTTGGAGTGGAGGGAAGGGGACCCAGTACACCTCACAAGGGGCTAGGGGCTTCCCCAGTCAGCTGGGCTCTTTTGTGGAACAATGCGGTCTGATGGTAGCCTAGAAATCTAGACACACCCTAGCGGCAGCAAATTACATTTGCTGCCAGGGCTAGTCTAGCAACTCTCCATTGGCTTGTGAGCTCGAAAAATTAAACTTCTATCAGGCCAATCAAATCGTGTCGTTAGGCGGGCTTAACATAATGATTGATGGCAGAGTTGCAATGGTTTGGCTTGAATTCCCTGCTACTTGAAAACAAAGAATATGGATGTTGCTGTTGGCGAACAGTGTGACACGAGTTAAGCTTTTTTAAGTTGCCAAAAGTTTGAACTAGCCAACTAGCTCCACTGGTGGGAAAACGCATGGGACTCATAGCGCTGTCCTATTGCGTGCAGAGGGAATTTGAAAGACAACCGATTATCCCGCCCCTCGCGTTGAGCACTGCGAACGGTGAGTGCCCAGACTCTACATTTTAATGTGGGTCTGGCTCGTCAGGCTAGTCTGATGGCCCTTTGAACATAATTCCTCATGACAGTCTTGTACAGGATTTTGGACATGAATCCAGAGGTGCTTGCGGTTGCTATCGCTAAAGCTCATATGACTGGTTGGCAATTAAAGATATTCTGTCACGTTTGGGGAACAAAGGATGCAGAGGCAAGAGACGTCCCCTCTCCTCGCCCTTCCCACCCTCTCCCCCCGACAACATCCTCAGTCCTCCTCTTTGAAGCACGCTCCTTTGTTGTACCCTCACTTAATGGAGAGCCTGACCCTGAAAACCACCCATGAGCTTCGGTCACTTCGCGCTCCAGACGCCGGGCCTGGCCAGTGAGAACTCGGCGGCCTGTTGTGAAATATAGAGAATTGTTTTGAGATTCCTCTGTCAGGGTGGTGTGAGTAGCAGGGCCATGCGCAGAGAACCCACCGCCAGGGCCACACCTCTCCTCACCAGCCAAACAAAAACTTGCAGTCAAGACAGCGCCACCTGTTGGTCAACTGCATGAGGCGGTTGTAAACGGAGCAATGTGTTTCGGACATGTTGGGGTTGAGGGGTGGGGCGATTTTGCTAGTGGTTGAAGTCACAGAAAGATTGCACGGGCTGTTGCCACAAGTCATTAAGTACGAAGGTGGCTCAGACCTTCGCCCTCGGCTTCCGTGAGTCAGCTGCGGGTTGGTAAATACACATTTCACTGAATAATGTCAACATCCCGCAAAGTTGTTAGAAAGTAGGTGCCCTCGGCCCACTGTTGGAGCTAGCAAGCTGAGCTCAGGCAGGCAGGGCTGCAGTGCTGGTGCTAGCAGGGGGAGGTGCGGTGCAGGGGAGGCTATGGGTCAAAGTCACACACACAGATGAGATAAGGGCATAATCAAACTGCTCATGCTGCAGCCAGCCAGGGGGACATTAGAGTTCTCTCTCACACACACACACACACACACACACACACACACACACACACACACACACACACACACACACACACACACACACACACACACACACACCCACACACACACACACACACACTCGTTCTCTCTCCATCTCTCCCAGCTCTCCTATTTACGAGTCTTTTATAGTATTGTATTTGTGGGAGATGGGCCCTGTTATGTTAATTCATCTTTTATCTTTTAGTAATGTCTAGAGATGCACCGATATGGAATTTTAGGGCCAATAACGATAACCGATATTTATTGGTTTGTTGTGGCCGATACCGATACGATAACCGATAATATTACTTGAAAATAGTAAGTAATAGAAAGTAATTTGGGGAAAGCATTTAATATGCATAATGTTATTGCAGTAATTTTACCTACCACCAAATGATAGACAGAACTCATAATAGTCCTCTATAGTACGGCAGTCAACAACATAACAGTAGCCTAGCCCTACAGTATGTGTGGCTCCTTTAAGTGAACCTGATGTCAGTGAATTGCGAGTGAGTGGCTAGAGAGTTTGAATCGTTTTCATTTAGGACTAAACGCTCATAAACTTAGGTTTAGTTTCAACTGCGGGTAACTGAATAAAGCTGCAACTCCTCAGACTGTATCTTATGTCCGTCTACTCTGTTGCGCACAACCTGCTGCAGCAGAAATGAAAGGCGTTAGCCCCGAAGGTTTTAATAACTTATTATGATGACCTGTCGAACTGAAGCACGAATGGTTAGCATATTTCTAGGTAATAATACAAAACCCAAGCTAAAGTAATGCAAATATAATACTAAAACACAACTTAGAACTAGGCCTACTTATGTACTCGTCCCACTAACGAGTTAGTTTATTTGTTTCCCCGACCAGCTCGGTAAAGTGCAAACACACCAGCACAAGACGGCTCTAGATAGGGCTGAGCTCCGCTCTGTTAAGGTTAAATGGCGGATCATTCACGAGAGGATTTTGAGATGCACAGATTCCCAAATGAACGCATATCCACAGATTTTGTTAGAGTGGTGAAATACATTCACACCGCTGACATTATATTGAGGAAAAAGTATAGCCAACCAAGCTCAAGTAGGCTAGCTCAGTGTAGCCAGGCGGACCTTACGTAGGCCTATATTAGGACTTTAAAAAATATCGGCGCAAATTATCGGCCAGAATTCTGTTATCGGACCGATAATAATATTTTCATTTTTTCACTTATCGGCTAATAATATATCGGCCGCCGATATATCGTGCATCCCTAGTAATGTCCCATTCTAAAACTCACTTTTCCTTTTATGTCCCAAATGTGGATCATGTTTGTGGATCAGTGATTACAATCTTACTTCAGAAATAATTTTAGTAATTCAGGAAATCAAGGTTCATGGAGTACAGGCAAAGAACAATCCCTATGCCATTCTATTGGGACTATGCACACACACACACACACACACACACACACACATTTACGTACACACACACACACACACACACACACACACACACGTACGCACATACACCCTGCTCTCTCGCTCGCTCACTCGCTCCCTCTCTCTCACTGTCTCTCCGTCCCAGGGATTCTTCGGCAGGCCCCCACTCTGCGGCTTCCTGCTAATTAAATTCCAGCGCTGTCCATTAGACGGATAGAGTGAGCGCTCTGCTGACTCAACATAGGTAGGGCAGCGCTGCCGTAATGGGGGAGAGGAGCTCAAGTGCCCAAGCAATTCATTTGGCCCCCATTTTACACATCCCTGGGTCACCACATGCTTTCAAGGGTGGGGAAAGGAGAGAGAGAGAGAGAGAGAGAGAGAGAGAGAGAGAGAGAGAGAGGAGAGGAGAGAGAGGGAGGACAGGGAGAGAAAGAAGGGGTGGAGGGGGCTGTATCAGCTTATGTCTTCAAAATGCTTTCATTCTAAAACTGACACCATGCAAAGCTGTGTCCTCTAAAGAAGTGATATCGAACTGGGGGACACAGTTCTCCTGACCAGCTTGTTTCAGGATCAGGCTTTAAAATCTCGTCTCAGAGTGCCCACTATGACAAATCACCACCTTGTTCAAGTCAGGTCCATATCCACACATGCTTTTTTTGTTATGAATGCGTTTTTTGGCCACATTATTGTGGTATTTCACCTCTGTGCATTTGTTGTTTGTTGGGAAAGCTTGTTGCTTAAACCTATTGTCTGTAGCTGCAGAGAACGCCAGCTCTTTTTTAAGGTTTGGATCAACGTATAATTTAGCAAGCATCACCCTGAGGTCTTCCTCTGGTTGCGAACGCATTGCTGTTGCCAGCTCAGAGCCAACACAGTGACCAGTAATTTGGTAGGTCACAGTTTGGACAGAGGCCCAGACAGTGATGTTGCATGCAGCAACCAAGACAATGCCAGAGGGCGGCGGATATAAACTTTGTAGTATCTGTCTGCCATAGAGGAAGTGTGTGTGAGAGTGTGAGTGTGTGTGTGTGTGTGTGTGTGTGTGTGTGTGTGCGCGCACTGCCCTTTGCAAATTGGTGGGGTTTTAATCTTTTTTTTGCATACCAGTGCTTTAATGAGTGTGATAACGAGGGTGGGTTTTGTTACTTTGTGCTTTGAGAGGGAGACTTCATTGTCAGATGGGTTTTTTGGCTCTTGTGATGGAGGAAGGAAGCAGTTAAATCCCAGTTTCCAGCGTTCAGCTCAGGCTTGTAATGTCACTTTCTCCTCCACTTCCACCTTGTGCCCAGAGGGAGATGGGAGTATGCAAGACACAGCAAGAATTATTTGGGTTTTGACAGACAGTAAACAATGAAGAATTTATATTTTTCCTCAGCTGCGGGGTTCTCAGAAGATACCTTGCAGAAACACTCTTAACTCATTGTTGTCCAAAGCTAAAACATGGAAACATGTATAAAAAATCTGATGATAGGAGAGTTTTATGTGACTGTAGTCTGCAAACCTGTGAACTGATTTTACTCCTTACATAGTAGTAGTGCACTGTACACACGGGTCTTTTGACATTTTTCCTACATACTGGATGTTTACTGTAGATGTTTTAAACGTAGTTGTTTGTTTCAGTGCATAACTAGTTGAATGAATGTAAGTACGCTCAACATAAGTGTTTAAATAATCTAAAAGTACTTTTTCTGTACGTTGTGATCCCTGAAAGAGTTAACTCTGCAGAGAGGCAGGGGGCTGTCCGGCAACTGGCTGCACAAACAAGGAACAAACAAAAATTAGAAAAAAAACAACAACAAAACTTGCAGTTGCCGCCCCTGCACTCATTTGCATGTGAATTCCCATTCATTCATTAATGCGCCATTAGGCGCTCATGAGTTGCGTTTCTAAGGGCTCCACACAGCCAGGGTCGCATCGCCGTCTCTTTCTTCAGGAAAGTTCCTTTTTTTGTTTTGTGTTTTTTTTTTGCCTCTTTTTCTTCCGCTCAGGCAAAGATTCCCATGTTTTGTGAGCGCATCTATTTCACCTTATGTCAGGGCAATGTCAGCCTGATGGCGGCAGAATCAGGCGGCACAACAGCACGCCACGTATAGAGAGGTACAGAGGAGAGGAGAAGAGGAGGAGGAGGAGAGGATGCTGGGAAGGAGTGCAAAAAAGAGTAAAGGGGCTGTGATGGTGAAGAAAAGGGTGGGGGGCGATGGGATACATCTGCCACCGCCACCACATCCACCCCCAACCTCCAAAGACCCAACCATTCCCACACTCTTGTTTTAGCAGGGCTGGTTTGGACTAGAACAAACTCCACCATGCCATTCCCCTAATTAACATCTCATCTGCATAACTTGTTGCATCCCACCCCCAACTTCCCCCCTTTTCCTGGCGAAACAATGTGGAGCAACCGAAGAGAGTTAATCCTGGAGCGCCCCACTCTAGATAAAAGCAATCTGCGTTTTAACGACTCTCTCCTCTGTGGCAATTAAAGCAGCCTCCCCTCCACTCCCCGAGTGTTCAGACACGCCGCTCTCACGTCTTTAAGGCGGCCATAACAACCACGGGACGTGTTTAGGCACTGTGATAATGATGTGAGAAAGGGCCAGGAAGTGGCGAGACCAGATTCTATGTGACGGCCAAAGAAACTCCATCTGACCTCCGCAATTTACGAGTTTTTGGAGGAGGGCTCGATTATCACTGACACCACCGTATGCAATTTCAGTGTTTTTTGGGGTTTATGCATTTTTTGCATATCTATGCTTTGATAAATGTAATTATATATGAAGATTATTTAATAAAGGAAACCTAATCGTAGTTCCAGAGGCTTTTTGGCCAGTGCAGGAGAATGCTGGAGTGTGCTTGAAAGGCTAGTGGTTTCCTCAGGATCGATCCCCTGCAGTCCGGTCCAGTGTCCTCGGTCAGTGAGAGGCAGGGCTGCTAGCAACGCAGTGCTTCCCCAGCATATCCTCCGCTTTCTCTAGATCTGATATCTGAGCCCAGTTTGGGCCAAAAGGAAAATATGCAGTTTTGCGTTAGGGGCTGGAGATTTCCTGAAGATGCAAACCAGATGTTGGGTCTTGCATTGTTGGCTTGCTGTCCCATCCTGCCTTGATGCGACAGGACCACAGTGATTTTTCTTGAGCTGAAGATCCTAAGATCAGCCCACAACCATGTCCCCCTCCTCACAATTTCCATCAGGAAACACACAGAGTTCCTGTTTTTTGTATGGAAGGAAATCTGAAGACCTCCCGTAGTTTTTCGGTTTTGGATAGCTTTTGCTGCCATAAAGTCTCAAAAGAGGTTCTGATGTTTAATGCATTGTGCTGTCAGTGAATGTGTTTTTGTGTTGAACTAAAGTACACATAGCCAATAAGCGGTGTGGTTTGTCCAACTCTCCAGGTGCACAGTCCTCTGCAGGGTGGTGCAGCTGGGCCGTGTAGCGAGGCAGAGTGCACTTGCTCTTCTGGCTCTGGTGGCACAGGCACACAGCACATTGAAACCCTCTGCTTGAGGTTTGGAAATGAGAGAGAACATAGGGCAGAGGTTTGGTTGGCCTGTTGTGTTGCACTGAGCACACAGTGATATTGGTGTGTGTCTCAGTCCACCACATAGAAGAGCTCTCTCTCTCTCTCTCTCTCTCTCCTTCTTCTCCTCATGACTCAACCCATGACCAGGAGTTGAAATGATCCTTCTCTCTGGTGTGTGTTGTGGCACAGGGCTGAGATGATAGGTTCAGTGTGGCTGATTGCTGAGTTGCCCTCACACTCCCTCTTGGAGGGTGGTTTGTGTGGCTTGCCCAAGGCTCCTCCACACTCAATCCCTCAGACATCACTCATACTCTGGCTTGTTTATTTGTCTCTGTGGGGAAAGAGAGCAAGACATCATTTTTTCTCTGAAGAGAAAAATATGCTAAAGACCATCACCCCTCTCTCTGTTAACTATAACAGAAGCAGTATGACAATATACTGTAGATACAAATATATATATTATATATATATATATATATATATATATATTATATATATATATAAAAAGATACAATTGGCCCTGTTGATATTACTAGCTGAGAGCATCCAAAACAAATCTGCAGCAACTCTGTGATAAGCACTGGGATGTGGAGTTGTAGAGCTGTAGAGCGTAGTGGGATGTAGAGCTGTAGAGCGTAGTGGGATGTAGAGCTGTAGAGCGTAGTGGGATGTAGAGCTGTAGAGCGTAGTGGGTTGTAGAGCTGTAGAGCTGTAGAGCTGTAGAGCGTAGTGGGATGTAGAGCTGTAGAGCGTAGTGGGATGTAGAGCTGTAGAGCGTAGTGGGCCTCCCTCAGCCTTCACATATTAATTGGGTGTTTGATGTGATCAGTGGCAGGAGTGAGAAGATGTGTAATGGGAATGAATGTATCAGCCGATTAGAGCAGCGTGAAGTATTGATTTAGTTATGCTTGTTTCTCTGCAGGAACCACTTTGCAAGTGCAGGGTGCATTTCTCTCATGTTCTGAAGAATGACCCCAGTGATAATATATGGGTTCCTCTGAAATCTCCCATTTCACTTCTCTACTCTGATGTTTGCGTCAAATGGCTAACACCTGTCTATCAACAGCAGAAATACATTAGGTTTCCCAAGTACTGAGTGAAACATCAAAACTGCTTTATCTATTTATTTGGTAGTGACTCATTGTTGAGCAATATATATTTAACATGAAACTGGCATTATAAAAAACATAATGTCAGTAATGAAGATTCCAGGTAGAGGAGGATAGAATAGGAGGTAGATACAGTGGAGGACAGCAACCCAGTGGACAGAACTCAACTGAGTCAGTGAGAGCGGTTGCTGTGAAGGCGGTGTCTTTATTTTCACATCAGATTTGTTAGAAAGAAAAAACAACACTAACAGAAACATTTCAGAAAAGGGCCTTATTTTCATTGGAAACAGCAAATTATCAGCGTCCCCTTCATTCCCCTGCGCTACGGCTGGATATTTAATCCGTCATCTTTGTTTTCAACAAACACAGTGCAAGCTGTTGCTGGCAGGCCGGCCGGCTCAGGACCCATCTGGAGACCGGAGCGCCGGGGCACAGGGAATTAGAGGGGGAATTTAAGTCGGGGTTTGCTTGGGAAGCCTGATAACGCAGCCGCCCCGCGTCCTGTTTGCGTTGCTGCCACTGCCGTACCCTAATCTGAACGATGCATAATTGATGCTCCGTGTGTCAGCCTACACAAGGGGTCTGCCTTTTGTGTATGTGTGTGTGTGTGTTTGTGTGTGTGTGTTCACATTATTATTTCTGTGTTGTTGTTGACATGTGTGTGTGCCGTCTGCATTGGAATGGGACTGGCAGTGGGGTTTTCGGGGGCTCTGGGTGTTCTGGGGGGTCCCCTCCTGCTCTGTCTCCTGCTTGTCCGGCCACAGAGAGGAGGCTGGTGGGGAAGTGTAGATAAAGCCATAGAACTGCTGCAGCTGAACAGACAGAGGAGACAAAGGCTTCCCTGTCACCGCTATCCTGAGAGACGGCCCTTCTCCAACCATATCTAACATGGCTCTTTTTGTCATTGCACTTGGCAGGGCTTACCTTGTGTGCATGCATGTCTGAGAGCGGGGATGGCTGTCTATGTGTTGCATTGTGCGAGTGTGTGTGTGTGTGTGTGTGTCTGTCTGTGTGTGTGTTTATGTATGCGTGTGGGTGAGAGGCAGCCTATGTACTTGTAAGGGGGTAAGAATGGGGAACCATGTGTATGGAAATGTGTATGCATGAAAACACAGGCCTTGGTGAGATAAGTATATTTGTGTGTAAGCATGTGTAAGAGAGAGACAGAGAGAGAGGGGTATGAAGTGATATTAAGTAACCATATACTGTGTGTGTGTGTGTGTGTGGGTTGCCTGTATGAGCAATTGATCAGAGCAGGTCAGGTTTCTGTGCGTCGTCTCTGCTCCAGTCAGCCTAGCAGATGCTCAGTGAGCCACTCACCTGCAATTAGAGCACAGTGTTAACGCCGGTCTCTGGTACCACTACAATAATATTACACTTCACACATACTGTACACACTTGGATATCTCACTTACACACTTTCCACATAACATCCTACACACACACACACATGCCCTTGGCCTTAATCATAATGCAGTCTTATGATCATCTAGACACGCACACTATGTTTTGGTAATAAAATCTACTCTTTGGTTTTCCTGTCTCATCACTGACCCTCACCCACTCTGTCAGCGTTGCTTTGTTGCGCTCTGCCTCTCTCCGTGTCTGCAGTATCGGGGATTAAAGCAACATAAACATGCTTATACGTTCTGATGGCGGGTATTTAAGAACAGGCATTTGGCTGATTAAAGGGATTACGTTCTGATTTGTTGAAATTGATTAAAATTGATACAAAACTGATTGCACCTTGGAAGCTGCGTTGACATAAAGAGGAGACGGCTTCTCACCATAAGTGGCCTAATCAGTTGGAGAGAGGGGGGTGTGGGATTAAGTGTTTGATTTGAACATCTGTGTGCAATGGGGCTTTAATTGTCTGTGGTCTCTTCTGCATCATTATAACAAGCTGGGGCCAATGTGCTTCCTGCTATAGTCAATGATCCTATTGTCCATTTCACTACTGCCTGAGAAAACGGATCAGCAGAGAATTTCAGCATTTACATTTACTGCAATGGTTAAAAGATTTGAGCTTCACCCATGTCCAGGAGTTTCATATCACGCCTCTACACTTCAGAGAGGTGTAAAAAAAATACCCATGATGTGCAACATTTTTTTCCCTTGCCTAAGGGCCAGAGCTTTTTTCTCTTGTACCAGCATGCCAAGATGCCAAGGAAACCCATCTGCATCATGCCCAATCTGCGCTGTTTCTGAAACCCTCTGGCTTCAGCTCAGCTAATATAGCACCTCACAGCTGAGGCATACTGTGCGACTTTAATGAAGCCAGAACATATCTGGGCAATGTTCAAAAATCTACGCTTGCAGGTCCATACATTAGATGTACCGTATTGCATACTGCTGCAAGCACAGTGATAATGCAACTGTATCTGTTCTGTATCAATACACCATTTAAGTGTGCCTTGTTATCTGTCCTACATGTGCGTCAATAAATGTAATGATGTCCTGTGTTGGCATGACAATTTGTGAACATGATTGCCACATGTTCTCGGTTGGATCCTAGGGTATGTTCTAGTATTAGGGCAGAGCATTCCTCCCAGTGCAGTGTAATTGTTCTCAGCTGAAAGTGATCTGTCTGCAGGGCGGACTCTCAGGGCTTTGTGAGATGGACTGAGGAGCCGGTATATTATGCCTGTGTTTGCTTTGAGATCACTGACTCGTTTTTCATGCTAGTTTATTGACTGGCCGCTCGCACTCTTTCAGTGCCGTACTTGTTGCATATAGGCCAACCCCTCAACACATACACATGCACACAAACATACATACACACACACACACACACACATACACACACACACACAGCCCCCTCCCCTTCTGTCCTCTTTTGATCACAGAGTGATTCCTATAAAAAGGGGCTGGAAACTGATAGTGCTGGCGCCGAGAGGGGAGAGAGAGAGAGAGAGAGGGGAGAGAGAGAGAAAGAGAGAGTGAGAAAGAAAAGAAAAGAACAGCGAGGGAAAGAGAGACGCACCGGCCAAAACAGAGCAACAAGCCGAAGGATAGGGAAAAAGAGAGGGAGAGCACACAAGAGAGAGAGAGAGAGAGAGAGAGAGAGAGCGACGGGAGGAGAAGCAGGGTCTGGTCAGGCACGGGAGAGCTGGCCTGGACGGAGCAGTCAGGAGTCCTGCTGTGCTGTGAAACTTTAGAGGCATACGTGACAACCCCCCACCCCCCTCACCTCACACCCCTCCCTGCCTCAGTGCTCAGTGCCCGCACCCAGCTTGCACTCCCTCACCCTGAGAGGACCTGACAGGGGAAACGTCTGCATGTGGAGCAAGCAGCACCCACACAGAAACACATACACGCACACACACACACACACACACACACACACACACACACACACACACACACACACACACACATGCACACACAGGCGGACTGCACCATACAGCAGGAACACGAGCTGTTGCAGTCGTTCATTTATCCCTCTCTCTCTCTCTCTCTCTCTCTCTCTCTCTCTCTCTTTCTCACTCCCTCTATTTTTTCAACCCCTTCAGCCTGGGAACAAGTTTGCCCGGCCACATATAGGAGCCCCATGTTGAGTCTCTCTCTCTCACTCTCTTTTTCTCTTTCTGTCTCCTATACACCCCCCACACACATAGCCCCCTCTCTCTCTTCCTCTCTCTCTCTCACTCTCTCACTAGAGCAGATGTACTCTGCTGGAAGACACCCAACAGTCTCTCCACCACGGAGGCCTCTGGGATGTGACTTTTCCCTGCTTATATCTTAGTCTGCCACGGCCACATGCTAAGGGTATGCAACCATTCCCATATACATATCTCTCCCTTTCTCTTTCTCTCCATCTCTCTTTCTCTCTCTTTCTCTCTCTTTCCCATTGTTTCTGTGAAGCGGAACCGTATTTATCACTGGTCATTTCCCTGTGATGTAGTGGTTTCAAGAGTATTAAGTATTATCCTATTGAATAACCAGAGATATCTTTTTTTTAGTCTTTATCATCGTTCACAAAAATATTGAAGTCATCTGATGACTTGTAGATGCTGGGTCAGGTCTCATTAACATGGTTTACAGGCTACACTAAGCCGGGTTGCTCTTATTCCTACACAGCCCACACACACCCCCCTCTCTGCCCCCCTCTCCCTCCTCCCACTCACTGTAAATCCTAAGCACTTTAAGAATGCTACTTGCCCGGAGAGGGGGTGGAAACATCAAAGAGGAGGGTGCTGGTGGGGGGATCAACAGAATGGTTGCCTGGCAACGTGGGTCTCCAGCCACAGCAGCCGGTGGAGGCCCAGACAGGTCCAGGGTCAGCGGCGTGGCCTGGGACGACTTCCCGCTGGGTCATTGCCGCTTTCCCTCGTCAGACAGACACGGCCGCCGCTTTCTCCCACCAGAAGGAGAGACTCCAGCACTGCGTTGTACTGCTCCTTTTCCACCAACAAAAAGGGATCACTGTCGTTTTTAACACACAGTAATCCCACAGTAGTAATTTTGTATGTTCAGACAGCAACCTCAGTCTGTGAAAAGCAGCAAGGCGGCCATTCTGAGCTTATCACTGCCTTTTTCTCAGTCGATTGAGCAATTTTGTTGTATGAAACTTTAGCAGTGACACTCCACTTCTGTACCAAGATAATGGGGAAAGGGAGTTTGGTGGTTTGTTGCTAGATCAACATTGTGCTGCCAATGCCAAAGCCAAAGCCATGGCCTTAGATTATAATGCGAGGGATTCTTAACGCCACTGAATGAGTTGACACACTGCATTGAAAGGCACTTTAGACAAAAGCGTATGTTAATGTAATGCATTTGTGGGTGACCTTTACTCAGTGCTTCATCATGTGAGCTGGTGGGGTGCTGCTGGAGGTGTTGGGAAGGATGTGAGTTGGTGTGAACGCCCTGCCCTGCCCGGCCTGGCCTTTCACACAGCTGCAGGGCTTTTATTAAATTCTTGCTGTGCTTGCGGCAGAGATGCTTACCTTACCTGTCACCTGAAGTCCCCAGGTGTGTCCCTTTTGACCTGAGTGCTTCCTGACCGCTGCTAATCGCTAAGGCTCTCTTTTTGCCTCGTCCTGAAAAATAAACAAATTCAGGAGGACCAGCAATGAAGTGTTAAATTCAAGGAGCAAAGCTGGGCTCTGGCATTTGATTGGCTATTTTCTCCAGTTTGTGGGAGGGTTTATCTGTGTGAGGGAGTGTGTATGGGGGGACAGGAGATGAGAGGAGAAGAAGGGGCATTTGGGAGATGATAGAGGTGTGTGTGTGTGTGTGTGTGTGTGTGTGTGTGTGTGTGTGTGTGTGTGTGTGTGTGTGTGTGTGTGTGTGTGTGTGTGTGTGTGTGTGTGTTGTGGATTCACCCTGTAAGCTGATAAATATTTAAGAGCTCTCGGAGCCAGCGGATGGTACTGTGGCGGTTCGCTCATCTGGGCTCCTAATTAAAGCCCATTCTGCTCCAGCACCCCGTGCCTCCTGTGCCGCCTGTGCCCAAGCAGCTGTGGGCATAGAGCCGGGTACAGCCAGCCCGCACCCACCCTCACGAGGAGCAGGCAGAAAAAAAACATCAACAACAACAACAAAAAGAGAGGGAATAAATAAATAACTAGATGTGTAAATGAAAGGGATGGAGGAGGATCGTGAGTGTCGGGATGCAGTGTCTGCTGGGTGACATTAAATATCAACAGATGCTGCACCCATATTGCGGATGAGATGGTCTGACTCTCACAGAAGGCCTTTTTATTTAGCGTAATCACGACACCCGTTCAAACAAACGACGAGTCACACAACAACCCCCCTTTCAGCCCCTCACCCCTTCCCCTCACAAGTAAACAATTCAAATAAAG
>NC_063197.1:3018148-3025648 GCF_017589495.1 Alosa alosa | reverse complement strand
TGTTCTTGAGTCAAAGGACGCCCTGTGTCTCCCCTCTAACCAACCATTAGCTCTCAATCATATGGTCTGCCGGTCATGTGATTAGTGCAGGGTCAGCTGTCTTTAAGGGTCTTTAAGTGTGTGTCTGTGTGTTTGTGTTCTGTGTGTGCTAGGAGTGCACCTGACCTGCACTTCAGGACAAATTTAAGTGGTCAGGCTTCTCATTTAAGTGGTCAGGTATCTCAGCAGAGTTCCATGGTCAAGTTCCCAGACACGGTGGCTGGCTGGCCTCAGCTCCTGGCATGGTTCATGGCCCTCACCTTGTGTGTGGGCTCATCTAAAAGAGCTTACCTGCCTTCTCCCGTGACAGCCAGCATATGCTGTGTTGCGCTGCCCAGAGCCCACTCACGAGACTGCTGGCCTCTGCTGCCCAGTGTCTGTGAGCTCCAGACCGGTTTCCAGTCAATTTGTCTTGAAGCCAACCTCAAGCCTGTATGCAGAACTTGTACAACCTTGATGCATTTCAGGCCCAACTGAGCTTTAAGAATTGAACCTCTGAATTAAGAAGGGTTGTTTGTACAAAGAGCAACAATGTAATTAAATGTATAAATTCAGCCCAGGCATTTTGTTACACTGCAGGAATACTTGTTCAACAACTGATTACCCTTGTTTTAACATGCTGTTCATCTTTGTCCCTTCCTATTTAAGTGTAGTATACTGGATACTGACTTGAGACCTGCTGCTGTGTGAGCACGTTTTGTCTACACATTTAAATCAGGCCCACTAATGTGTGGTTGATCAGGGCCAAACATGCTCCAACCACATCAAAAGTGTGTATGTTTGTGTGGTCTTTGGCTCACTGAGGCACATTACAGCAGTCACACACACTTATTCTCTCTCTCGCTCTCTCTCTCTCTCTCACACACACCCACACACACACACACACACACACACACTGGGGCTCTTTTTCTAAACGAAGGCATCCAAAATATTTGAGAGTGACCTTGAAGAGTGTTCCTGGCTCCCGCTTGTGAGTGCAGGGGATAATTTATATATAAAATGTGGGCTTTGAAAAATTGCCATTTCCATCTTTAGGTGGCCAGGCCTCTCCATTACCAAAATGGGCTGAGTCACCGCACTGTGTGAATCTCAATGAGCCTTCTCTTGCCCACAGCTCCATCTCTCTCTCTCTCTCTCTCTCTATCTCATACTCTCTCTCCTCAACTTTCTCTCACAATCCACAGTCTCTCAATCTATCTCCTCACCTCTCTTTTTCTCCCTCTCTTATCCTCCTTTTCTCTCTTCATGTGAAATCTCTCCCCTCTCCCCCTCTTTTTCACTCCTCACTCTTTCTTTCCTTTTCACTACGTCTCACTCTCAGATGTGTTCCTGTGCTGTGTGGAGCATTTCCTCAGCCCATTTGGCCTCATTGTAAAATCTCACTTAAGCGTTGCAGAGTGTTATCAGTCCTCTTTTCTCTCGTTGAACAGCTTGTATATCTTATTTCATAACAGAGCCCAATTCAGAGAAGTCAGATGTATGATGTGTCAGGAGCCTTGATAAGGCTTTTCTTTTCTCGCAAACTGTACAGTAATAAGGAGGGTTTGGACTTAGGTGCACTTTCACATCCCATCTGCAAATTGGATTCCATGCAGTGCAGACGTGGCAGTTTCCAGTATGGTTTGAATTAGGCTGTTTGATATTTGTGTGTGTGTGTGTGTGTGTGTGTGTGTGTGTGTGTGTGTGTGTGTGTGTGATGTGTGTGTGTGTGTGTGTGTGTGTGTGTGTGTGTGTGTGCATGAGAGAAAGAGAGAGAGAGCATATGCCTGTCCATGCTTAAGTATGTGTTTGTAAAAGCATGCAAGTGCATACTCTTGTCTATCTTTTGAAAGAGTTTCTGTCTTTTGTGTGTGTGTGTGTGTGTGTGTGTGTGTGTGTGTGTGTGTGTGTGTGTGTGTGTGTGTGTGTGTGTGTGTGTGTTTGTGTGTGTGTGTGTGTGTGTGTGTGTGTGCATGAGAGAAAGAGAGAGAGAGCATATGCCTGTCCATGCTTAAGTATGTGTTTGTAAAGCATGCAAGTGCATACTCTTGTCTATCTTTTGAAAGAGTTTCTGTCTTTGTGTGTGTGTGTGTGTGTGTGTGTGTGTGTGTGTGTGTGTGTGTGTGTGTGTGTGTGTGTGTGTGTGTGTGTGTCTGGCCGGCCATGTGTGCATGCTTGTGTGTACGTGGGGAGAGCAGAGTGACAAAAGGCAGAAGGCAGCTCAGCCTGTGGTTTTCTCCATCGTCTCCCCACTTTCTCTCCCCTCCCATGCGGCTAAGCTGGCCACAGTTCCCTGTCCCACCACCACACCCCCATCACCACAGTGGGGGAGCCAGCAGTGCGCACGCCCCCCCAACCCCGCCTCAGCTCACCACACAGGCACATTGCAGAAAGGCAACGGGCCGCTGGCTTTGTTGTGGTCTTTCCAAGCGCTTGTTGGTTCAGAGGGTAATTATGCCTCTTTTTTTCACTCACACAAACGTGATGTGGCGATTCCATGGAAGCCCAGAGGATGTACAGAGCAAGTAGGAGAGACAGAGAGAGAGAGAGAGAGAGAGAGAGAGAGAGAGAGAGAGATAGAGAGCGATAGAGAGAGAGAGATAAAGAAAGAAGAGCGAAAGGTTGAGAAAGGAAGGGGGAGAGGAGAGCAAAGGAGACACAGCACCAAGAGCCCAGACAGGAAAAGCAGCTCAAAATCCCCTCCAACAATAATGAGCCTAACACTGTCGGATCAGCTGCCTTATCCTCGCTAAGGTCGTTAGCATGCCGGAACAAGTCGTTCTCAGTGCTGTAAGTGCTTTACAAGGGAGAGCAGCTGTTCCACAAATCGTTGAAAGTATTTCTGTCTCAGGTCTTTGCTCACGAGATATCTAATGAATGAAGGGGAACCTGCCAATTGATGTGATTAATATCCAATTATACAATTTCTGTCTTGGGGCAGTTTCAGGGATGCCACTTCAACAGTGTGCTATAACCCTTAAACTCCAAATGACACTCCATCCTTTATCTAAAGATATATATGCCCAGTCTCTATTTCTGTTGAATGTTTTGACATTCTCAGTAACAGTCTTAACCTCCTGCTTGGGTCCAATCCCAGTATGGCTTCTTATAATCATGTTAGAGTAAAGTCCATTTACTCAGGTGACTGCAGTCCAGTAGAGAGGTGCTTTGCGACCTGCTCTCCAGAAGGTGCATGAACTCGTTGAACCCTCCTTAGATCATCACGGGCATGGATGCTGGAATGGCTCTGTGGAGTCCCAGATGAAAGCAATCAGTCACTGTGGATCAGAATGTAGGGCAGTTATGTTATGGAAAATAAAGAGGGGAGTTGCTTGCACTTGCCCGGTTACGGTAGAAATAGATTGCTGACATGGTGGAGTGCTCGGGTGTTGAAACATTTTAGGATTTTTACACACCAATTAGCTCTCTCTCCTGGCTCATGCTGTGTAAGAGTGAAGCTGATTTATGAATGTCCTACACTGATGCTGGGTGGGTGGGGGGGTGCGTTACACATAATTTACAATGATTTAATCTGGGGAGTTCAATGCTTAATTGAAATATTAATTAAAGTTTCAAATGAGTTGGAGCCTCCTGAGTGAAAAGCTTTAATGGAATGGGTAGTTATACAGTCATCCAGTTGCCTGCCCGGAGTCCTGTTTTACTTCTCATTATGTGCATACTAATTACACACATGTAAACAACCAAGATACACATTTTCATTATGAAGTATTTTGAGTATTAAATAATAGTTGTATTTAGTTAGCCATTAATTAATTTTCTTGAGTTAAAATAAAATGCTTAAGGTTAAACATGTGGATCGGAGAAGCAGGGGCAAATGGGGGAGTGGGTTTGTTGTGTGCGGTCGCTGTCCCACTGACTGTGGCTCCCTGGCAGACAGTGCTGGGCCGCTGGATGGACTGTAATCTCATATCTATGTTTGCTCAGTGTCATTGGCATAGTCCAGATCAGACCTGCTGTACTTGCAGCGCAGTGGCTTGGTCACATGATGTAAACAGGCAATCAGGATCAAAAGACAAAGGATCAGAGAGAGAGAGAGAGAGAGAGAGAGAGAGAGTATGGATGGGTGCAGAGGCAAATGTTGAAAATGATTTTCGACATAAGGTCCTCATGCTCTATTTTAATAATATCAATAACTTGTGGGCAGAGAGATATCGTGCTTGTGCCCACAGTATTCTGAAAAACAAGTAAATCAGGAGTCTCCATTATTAATATGAGGAGAGAATGTTGTCCTGAGTTTGCATGAGTATGGGATCCATTTTATTAGGCCGCATTAAACTTTGAAGTGACTGAAATTACTATGAATTATATTAATGTCAAAGCCACATTATAGTTATAATAGGAAAATGATATGATGTTCAAAGTACAAACTTGTGGGCACTCAATAAACACAATGCAGCCACATGGTTGAATCATTGTGCCCACAAGTTAAGTTATTGTGGCCACAGCTTTTATTGTGTGACCACCATATAAATGGAGGGTAAAAGGCAAGAGGGTGAATGTAAGAAAGAGGATGAGTGTGAGGGGAAAGTTCTAGAGAAAAGCAGAAGGCTTAGTTTCATACAGGAGAGATAGGGGAGGGGGATGGGAGGGTTGCTGAAAACAGAGGAAGAGAGAGAGTGAGAGAATGAGTGAGGAAGAGAGAGATAAGGAGTGCTGTTGCCATGTCGGTGGCGTGCTAGAAGGGTAGAAGGGGCCCGTGCGCGGCTGTCGGGTCCCTGACGTGTGGCAGGCAGACTGCGCTCCTCAACTGAAGCGCTACAGATGTAGCTGCAGATGGGGCTCCTGTACCTGCTTGCATAGCTAATGAATGCGCGTGGCAGCCCCCCTTCCCACACCCCAGCCTTCACTCCTTATACACCATAAATATGTAATTTGTTCAGCTGTTGAAATTAAATATGGATGTGTGAAACAGCAATTGTTTGGGTCATTAACAGCTTGCCACTGTGTATTAGGAACTGGGTGGCTGAAGAACAGAAAAATAATAATAGTTTTAAAAAATTCATCAGACAGAATGCATTGAGCATAGGAAAAGCGCTTCTCTCTCTCTCTCTGTGTGTGTGTGTGTGTGTGTGTGTGTGTGTGTGTGTGTGTGTGTGTGTGTGTGTTTGTCTGTCGGATGTTAAGTGGGGTGCTTCTTGGAACAGCTTGGCCTCAAAGCAGGCAGTTGCCTCATGGAGAAGAGATCCCCTCAGTTAGATTTCATTACGACAACTGTTAGAGATAGCTCTGTCTGACTGTGGCGGTAAGATGACGCTGATAGCCTCCATAGATCGTGCAGTGATAGCTCAGAGCTAAACTCTGCTCTCTAAGATCGGTCTCATGGCCTCACACACACACACACACACACACACACACACACACACACACACACACACACACACACATATTTATATATAGATAGAGAGAGTGAGTGAGTATGAGAGAGAGATTTTTTGTCTGTTTACTGATTTCCCAATGCCTCACATACAGTACAGCTGAGCTAGCTGAAAGGAGAGTCCCCTTGTCTCAATTCCCCCCATAGTAGACATGGAAAGCCTGAGACAGAGGAGAGGGGGGAGAGAGAGAGAGAGCGAGAGAGAGGGAGAGAGAGAGAGGGAGAGAGAGAGGCAGAGAGAGCTAGAGAGAGCGAGAGAGAGAGGGAGAGAGAGAGACAGAGAGAGCGAGAGAGAGAAGGAGAGAGAGAGGGAGAAAGAGGGGTAAGACAGTTTTATAAGCAACTCTTTTAATAGCGTGGGCCATCCTAGAGGTGGTTGGCGAAAGCTAATCAGTTTGACCTGGTGCTGCAGTCTGTCAGAGTGGGGGAAAGGATCCTCTGCAGGGTTAATTCTATCAGGCCGGCCTGTGGGAACGGAACATTCCTCTGTGATCCTCTTTCATATGATTCACTGGGGCTCACCCAGCCAGCAGACATGATGCGATTAGCTCCTGGGCTTCTTAGTGCCACTGCTGCGACACAACAGCAAACACAAAACAAAACGCAGAGCGCAAGAGGTAGGCACACACCTGGCCGCTCGTGATCGGTTTATGGGCTCGGCGACAGGGGCAATAGTGCCGCTCACTTCTCGGCTGGTCTGGACTCAGGGAGGGCCAGGAGGTCAGGCGATCCCGATCTTATTACGTGCTCCAGCTCTGAAGAATTAAACTGCTAATCCCCCTTCTCTTTGTATGTAAACTGGTCTCTGGGCACATACTGTGTTTACAACCTCCCTGCCCTTTTGCGTCATATTGTGAGCAGTGTGTCTGTGTGTCTGCGTGTCTGTACGTCAGAACTGATTGCATTAGCCATTCTGAGCTGTTAATGCTAAATGTTGGCTGTTTGAATATTAAAACCCAGATGCAATCACAGAATCACTCTTTAAAAAGTAATGCACTGTATACAGACTGGCATAAGAGACGAGTCATCCTGATCCATGGTTACATTGATCTGAAATGTGCAACTGCTCTGTTGGCATGGTGCTGTTATGACTGGGCAGTAAGTGGGGAGAGTGCAGTGGCACTGGGCAGTTTGTTACTAATGCCAGGGCTGCCCCTCTCTGTTGGCTCTGATAGAACTTTAGCCTAGAGGCAAATATTTGTCATATTCATGTGGGCTGCACTGAACCACTCACAGTGTCAGGACCTTGGAATGTGTGTGTGTGTGTGTGTGTGTGTGTGTGTGTGTGTGTGTGTGTGTGTGTGTGTGTGTGTGTGTGTGTGTGTGTGTGTGTGAAAATGAGAGAGACAGTGAATATTTGCATTTATTTTGTTAATGGTGGATTCAGTATCACTCCGTCTGAGTGTGAGCTCCAGCTCCCATGGTGTATCCAGATCTCTCGGCACTCCTCAGATGCCTGTGTTTTGGTGTCAGCTAAAAGGCTGCCATCCGCTAGACCTCTCCCTAGCACTCCATCCGCAGAGTGTGTGTGTGTGTGTGTGTGTGTGTGTGTGTGCTTGTAAGTTTCCTTGCCAGCCCTGCAGAAAGGTGTCCTTTCCAAGCTCAGCCTTCCGGACTGTTTAGAGTTAATGTTTTTTCCTGGCCCGCTTTCAAGCCTCCCCTCACCCCGTACCAGCCTTAGTGAAAAAAACAAGCTCACTTCATCTGTTTCTACTCAAACCTCTCCTGCTTGCCTCTCCCAGTTTGTTGGATCTGTTCATGAGCAAGAGCAAAAGAAGGACAAAAGAGGGAAACATGTTTGGGAAAGAAAAGAACTCTTTAAAAAGTAAAAGACGGACAGCATCAGGTTTTGCCGCCTTTTTTTGCGCACTTTTTCCTCGACCGCCATTTTAAGATTTGGAGCAGGATCGAGGCAGGCAGGGGAGAGGACGGGAGAGGAGGGGAGGGGAAGGGAGGGAGTGGATGTCGCTCCCAGCCCTCCTTACATGGCGGACGAATTTGCTCTGCTTCCTGACCAATAGGAGATGGACTGGATCATGTGATATGCCACGATAGCAAGTCCAACTCTCCTGCCGCAACTGAGCTGA
>NC_063197.1:2988148-3013148 GCF_017589495.1 Alosa alosa | reverse complement strand
TTTCCTTACGGCTCATAAATAGGTTATCAGAAAATAGAGGATTTTATTTTGTTTTAATTTTCCGCAAGGGACCTTTCGCTAACACGAATCGTTATACATGACACAATAAATAAATTAAACCCATAATATTTCTTCCCCTTCCTTGCTATTAATAGTAAACAGGACAGCTATGAATTCAGACAGGATTAAAATCGTTTTTTGATGTGGTTCCACTTTTTCGCTGAATGCGATTTCTCCTCATTTGTTGAAGCGGGAAACTTCAGAACTGCGGTCGCTGCTTGTGTATGTGTGTGTGTGTCTGTCTGTGTGTTGGTGTGTGTCTCTCTCTCTCTCTCTGTGTGTGTGTATGTGTGTGTGTGTGTGTGTGTGAGAGAGAGAGAAAGAGAAGAAACAATGCCAGATTGAAACCTCAGAGAGGTGTGTGAGTGTGTGTGCATGTGTGTGTGTGTGTGTGTTTGTGTTTGTGGGGCCTGGGGGGTGGATCAGAAGGGGGAATTTAGCGGATTTCACAAGATGGATATTATCAGAGGAGAAGACGGTGTTCGGAGCAGAGATTTGAGTAATTGGGCTGTTGCTGTAGCACATGGGATTGAGCTGGGGAGGAAAAAAGGAAAGAAAAAAATGCAATCAGATATCAAAAGGGCATCTGTGGTTTCCTTTTCAAAATAAACACTGAAATTCGAAAACAAATGCCAAACTGTCTAGTGTCTGTTTGTTTTCGAGGCATTTGTCGTGAGTGCCTTATGATGGATATCTTGGATCCGCAGACTGTGGTTATCATTCTTTTAAGTGTAAAATAAAGGTTGTCATAATAAAGAGATATCTTCCTTGTGCACTGCCAAAGAAAATCAGATATAGCTTTTCAAGAACCTCCAACTCAGTCTCACCACAGGACTAAGAGCAGTGTGTTTTGTGTGTGTGTGTATGTGTGTGAGTTTGAAAGAGAGAGAGAGACCAAAGTTAGCATTCGGTAACCGCTACCTTTAGTGGCACAACAAGGGGGTTCTTGCTCGTGCTCTGCCTTGTCCCAGAGGGGAGTGTCCGAGCCAGGCTTGGCTAAGCCACGAATGGACACGGATGGCCCAGTGCTCTGAGTGGGTGAGCTAGGGGAGCATCTGGCCACCACACTATCACTCTGTCTGTCACTCTCTGGCAGGGCAGACGTGTCTGAGAGATTGGCTCCATTAAGAAGGAGGCTGGTGGACAGGCAGGCATGGATGGACGGGACGGACAAGTGTCACACACAAAAAGAAACGTCCAAACATTTCAATGAAAGAGCCTAGTCTGGTCATTTGTGTTACTGAGGACATGCACGACCTTGTTTCTGAACCCCATGGCTCTGGAGGGTTTTGTGGGCCGCCTGACCCCCTTCTGCTGGCTGCTACCTCCGAACCCTACAGCAGCGTCCCCAACCCCTCTTTTGTTGTGTTCATCAATGGATGACTCAGTGCTGTCTGAGGCCGTAGCCGTAGTCCATCCTTGGGCCTGTAATTGCCCCGCTGGTGCATCCTGGGTAGGAGCGGGTAACGTGGGGCTGAGTAACATGAGGAAATGTTTCGAGACTAATCACCATGAGAATGGAGTCTTTCAGAGCGTGTGCGATTGTGCTGTCAGCGATCGAAGCTGATAATGATTGGGTAATAATGGCACATTGTCCGGCCGACCTGACCCAACCCGTGGGACTGGAGAGCTGGGCTGGGAAGGCGAGCTGGAGGTTTGCAAGTCGGGCCTTCTGGGCCAGGTCACATAAGGCCTTGGTTAACGTCTAGCTGCACGAATGGCCAATCTGAAGCCGGCTTTAATTGTCCGTGGTGTGCTCGTTCCACCATGTGTGCAGCCATTGTCAGGATGGCCTGGGTAGGAGTGCCTCTGTTCAGAATCACTCTCAGCTCTGTCTGAAGTGATGGAGTGCATTGTCCAGTGTTTGCTGTCCAGGGACAAGTCCTCCAATGTCATCCCTGAAAATAAAATAAAACAAAATCCCATAATTTAAATTGTTTTTAATGAAAGTGGCACACCAGGTTGTAGTAATGCTACCTCTGATACTGACATCAGACACATAGTAAAATGGCCATGTTGTATTTGTGAGCTGCTGTTCTGTGATACTGTGTTTGTGTGTGTCATTGCCACCACATGCATCTGTTTTTCTATTATGGTGTGTATTATGTTCATCGTACAACTGGTCTGTTATCCCTTCCTGTGATCAAGCCAATTGGGCTATTTTTGAAGAATTATAGATAAAATAATTTTGCTTTTTTAACTGATTTATTGAATGACAAAGATACAATCTTTGCAGAGTATTCATGGAGAGATTATTAAGCTATTTTTTAAATATGATTTTAATTGTTAAATATGTATGTGAGATGGCTTATTTAGGTGCACATCCCAGGTGAACTGTACGAGAAAATGAAACTGATATAATCAGTTGTTATTTATTTATTTATTAAATCAGATTAGGCAACAATGTTGCTTATTTTATGTGCCAGTTGAAGAGTGTTTGTGTGTGTGTGTGTGCACGTGTGTATTTACCAGCCAATACATTTTCAGAATAAATGAGCTGATATGTAGAAGACACATGCGATATGTGTGCAAGCAAAGAAATCATTTTTGTGCCTAGGAAAAACTGTAATTTTGTGATTTGCGACGCATGATTTAACTATGTGAAGAATATTTGTGGCCACATAATTGTGTGTGTGTGTATGTGTGTGTGTGTGTGTGTGTGTGTGTGTGTGTGTGTGTGCGCACATGTGCTCACGTAGGTCTGGATCAGGCAGAGGGAGGCTGTGTCTGTGGTTGGTGTTGACAGCTGTGGAGCGCGGCTCTGTGAATCCTCCTCCATATGTTCTGGGAGCATCACAGACAAGCGCACAAGCCTATTCCAAGCCCCCAGCAACTTGGCCTAGGGGCTCCATTTTACACTTAGATTCAGAACGTATGGCTCCTCTCATGCAACAGAAAGAGCTACATTTGCGCTTTATTGCATTGAAATCTTACAGCTAAGATTGGTTTATGGTGTGACTGTGTGTATGAGTGTGTGCCTGTGTGTGAACTTTGACAAAAACATAATTAATTTGCCTGACGACTGTTCCCTGTGCCTTCAAATCAAGCAATGTCCACCCACCATTTCTAGGGAGTGAGGGCTTTAGCTCCCCTGAGAAATATTCCTGTCCCTGCCTGTTGGAAACACTATTTTTTAATAATATCTACATCCATAGAACAAGACATATGTCTGTATGTCTGGGTTTTGCTTGTGCTTGTATTTGTGTGTGTGTGTGTGTGTGTGTGTGTGTGTGTGTGTGTGTGAGTGTGTGTGTGTGTGTGTGTGTGTGTGTGTGTGTGTGTGTGTGTGTGTGTGTGTGTGTGCTTATACATCGTCAAAGAAGGGGGAACGGCACCTAAAAAGGCGTAGGGAGCCATCTGCATAGGGCGGTGTGCCAGGGTCTTGCCAATGTGCCCAGACCACCTGGCCGTTGCGCCAGCCAAGTATGCCAGCCTGGGCCTCTCTTTTCTCCAGACTGATGCCCTCTCTAACTGCTTTGAAACTCGGTGGGCCTTGGAAACCAGCGATGCTGCGGATCCCTTGCCAGTAGCTTTGTTTGAAGTGAGACAGGCTGTGCCGCACAACCAAGACCAGACAGCAAACAGTGCCCCTTTCAGCACCCCAGAATACCCCCTCCCTAAAATACACACACACACACGCACACACACACACACACACACACACACACACACACACACGCACGCACACACAAAGGATTCACAAGCTCACTCACACGCAAATGTGCACAGACTTACACAGACACAGACATACACAGACAGACACAGATAGACAGACAGACAGCCACACACACACACACACACACACACACACACACACACACACACACACACACATACACACACACTCACACACACACACAAATAAATACACTGAAGCACACACACACACCAATAAATACATTGAAGCATGTACACATACACACACACACAAACACACACACACAAATACATACAATGAAGCACGTACACACACACACACACACTCACACACAGTCATAGGACAAACAGCCCTCCCAGTCACCTCTTTATTACCCTGAGCCTCTCTCAGCCTGGCTGCGTGACCACCATGCCTGTACCTGACTTCTCCACGTTCAGTGTACATTTCAGGGCCGTCCCTCTTCTCATCTCCCAAAAGTCTCCCTGTCTCCAATCCCCACCTCCGGCCCCCTCCACTGGGCCTTGGCCCACGCTCCCTGACAACCCTGGGAACGGGTGATTCAGGGCTGGCACTCCAGGGGCACAAACACTGGCAATGCCGCCCGCTAGGGCCTTTGTTCTGGCAGTGTGTGTCTGAATGTAAATGAGCACACACACTTGTGTCAGTTATTCACTAAACATTTTGTCATCGTTGACTGCTTTTGTCCAATATGCTTCTGCGTAATGTACCAGAACTATATCTAAATTGAAACGGATTTGGTTGTATTTATTTAAGTATGTGAAGGTAAGAAGGTATACTGAGATATTGCTTTGTATTTCTCAAGTGTTTGTAATAATTGAAACATCATGAGGTAATAGTCAATCAGTGTTTAAAATTAAAATATTGAATATATTTGAATATTTCTGCCTAAACTACATGTGTAGTCAGAGCAGTATGTGTCTTTTGTAGAAAAGCCTGTGAAACCGGGCAGTCAGCGCCCCCTCATTACCAGAGGATCGCTGCTATTGAGCAGCAGGAGGAGCTTCTCTGTGGCGTTCTTCTGTGAAAGCCTCTTGCCTTCATAGATACCACAAACCACTTGACCTCTGCTCCAGCGAGTGGTGCAGCCACACTCCTAATCTCAGGAATACCTAAGGGGAGAGAGAAAGCGCACACACACTACGAGACACAGTGTGTGAGATGTGTGTGTCTATGGAATGAGTAGTTGGAACAAAGACAGAGAAATAAGCAAGGCTGTGTCAGACAGAGAGAGAGAGAGAGAGAGAGAGAGAGAGAGGCAAAAATGAAGAGAGGGGGAGAGAGAGAGAGAGAGGGAGAGAGAGAGGCAAAAATGAAGAGAGAGGGAGAGAGAGAGAGGCAAAAATGAAGAGAGGGAGAGAGAAAGGGAGAGAGAGAGAGAGGAGGGCTGACGCAGGCCGTGTGGGCTGGGGCTGTAACAGGTAGTACCAGGCCCAAGCAGCTCAGGTACACCCAGTGGAAGACTAATTGATTACTGCGGGAACTGCAGGGTGATAAATAGCGCTGATGCATTGCCTCCTCTACTGAGAGATGAGGGGAAAGGCCGACTGAGGATATTCTGGTAAGTGGTCAGGGGAGGAGGGGAAGGAGGAGGCGCAGGAGAGAGGGAGAGAGAGGGAGAGAGAGAAAGAGAGAGAAGACACGGGGCTGACATTGAGATGTTGCTGCTGTTTTTGTGTGCAGGTGTGTGTGTGTGTGGGAGAGAAAGAGAGAGTTTGTGCATGTGTGTGAAGGTGTGTAAGTGTGTGAGAGTGTGCGCGTGTGTGTGTGTGTGTGTGTGTGCACTGGTGTCTTGTATTCCAAACCCATGAGTGAGGAGGATGTGGAGTGAGGTCCAGGCTTTGTTCTGAACACACTCTGACACTCTGTCCTAGTAGGTACAACTCAAGAACATTATGGTTCTGTTTTAATCTGCTGTTACAGTCTGCAGCCTGCAATCACACACTCACACACACACACACACACACACACACACACACACACACTCACACACACACACACACACACACACACACACACACACACACACACACACACACACACACACACACACACACACACACACACACACACACACACACACCTCCCACACACACACACACAGAGAGAGAGAGAGGCACGTTCATACCAGACACAAACACACATACACACACACACACACACACACACACGCTGCTGGGTGTGTATTATCTGGCTCAGACATCCTGCCTGGCGTTGGTGCAGGGGCTCCGATGGCTCTCAGAGAGAGGGAGATTCTGAGGGCCACTGCAAAAGAGGTGAGGGAGAGTAAATCTGGAGAAAGGCATCATTGGAACCCTAGTCGTATGACTGCTGCTTTCCTCTCCATTTTCCCAGTGCAGATCAATACACTGCTCAATGGGCTGCCCCTCACATTGTCCACAGCTCAACAAGCTCGGCCAGCTATTTATATATCTGCAAAATCATTCAATACTCTAAACCACTGGTTCTTTCTGATGTGAGTATGTGTATATAGTATGTGTGTAAATGTTTTCTATAGTATTATATTACACTGTGATTTGCTTTGACTTCCTATTTCATCCCCATTTCATGCTCCACTCATTCATCCTCTTAAAGGCTTTCTTCATGTTGTCCTTTGCATCCTTATTGTACCAGGTAGTGTTGAACGATGTATGATAAATATGTGATAAAGGCATAGGAATGAATGACTGTGTGTGTGTGTGTATGTCCGTGTGTCCGTCTTTGTCCATGTCTGTGTCCATGTCTGTCTGCGCTTGCGCTGGCACACGCATGAGCATGTGGTCAGGGCAGCTCTCCAGGCGGCTTTGGTGGGGCAACACCATGGGTAATCTGAGAGATGGGTCTCCCTGGTGACCTGATTGATTGTCCAACAACCTGCAGGCGGTACTGGACATTGTGCGCTCACGCTGTCATGGACTCCCACCAGTACACCATGTTGCAAAGCTTGCAAAAGTTCAGCATGTGTACACACAATCTCACTCTTTCTTAGTTAGTCATTCATTCATGCATTCCCAGTCTCATTCCACTTTGGAATATCAATTGAATTCAACTCAAGGTTGCTTTATTAGCATGACTGTATGTATAGTGTTCCCAAAGCACAAGCAAAACAGCATAACAAATGTTACAGTAACAATAAATATCACTATCATATCAGAATATCACTGCCGCAAACAAATATTCTACAATTTCATTCACCTTGTTTTGCTAGTGAATCCAATATTGCAGAAAACAGTAATAAAAAGAAAATCATTTATAATTTTAAAGAGTTACATGCAGCATAACTTTTCGCTGTAGTTCTACATGTCTGTTCAGCGTTCAAACTGCTATGATTTATTTGTACACACACAACTTAAAGCTGTAGTCATTGTGCCTGAGTCCCAAGTGAATGTGAATCGCTATTGTGTTTATCAAGTTAGTTTCGGATTTGACATATCATACTTTCACCCAGGACACTGTGTCCTGTTTCGCACACTTGGCACCTTGTTCACAGATAGATGGCTGGCGGCACTGCCATAAAGGAATTCCAGCTGACGTTCAAGTTTAGACAGAATAAAAGGACTGAAACCAACAGTATGCTTTGAGTACTTGGCGCTCAAGAGATGATGAAATATATGTCTTGTTACAAGTACTTGCAGGACGCTCTTTCTACTGTCTTTGGATGCATGACAGTTTGGGGCATTCAGTGTTTGTATGGGTGTGAGTGTGTGTGTCTGCGTGTGGGTGGGTGCATGTGTGTGTGTTGTGTTTTGACGCTGCGGCCCCTCTCACTAGCACCGTTTATGGGATCAGTGCCAGCTTCGTGTGATACACACAGAGAGAGCCAACAGAACGGACACATTTCCTTGTGTAAATTTAGGATGCAATCAAAAAATGGACCAACTCTGCTTTTAAACACTGAGGTTAAAGCAAGGATTGTGTACTTCACAGCAAGTTGGTGCAGGACCAAAAGTAAGCAGAAAGATGGGCCAAAAGTGTGTGACGGTACAAAATCCAGCACACACTCACACACTCAAGTAATACCATCCATTATGGTGCAATAATTATGGTAAGTGAGGCAGAACCGGATCAATATGGCAATTCATCAGCTGCTTTCCCAAACTATTCTGGTCGGGCTTATGTCATGCTGCAGCCAGTAGTGTCCTTCAGGGGCTCAGAGGCCCAGCTGCATGTCAAGGTTCCTTCCAGCCTAATCCACTTTCCCGGCCTGTACATTACTCCAGCAGAAACTCACACAATAGCCACACACACACACACACACACACACACACACACACACACACACACAGAGTTATTTACAAATACAAACACATGCACAAAACACGCTCTCTTTCTCTCTTTGTTGCTGTATTGTTAATCATGCTTTCATCAATTGATTTGCCGTTGCTGGTGGATCATAGCCACGGGTGAGCGGTTTTCTGGGTGCATCTGAGCCAACATCACACACACTGCCAATGTAGCTTCTGCCCAGTCCTGGACCGAAGTCCTGGCAACACACACACATGCACACATACATATACAGATCCTTCGTCAGGCTGCAGTTGCTGTGTCATAAATTTCTAATAGATGTGATGAATGCATATTTAACTCTCATTGCATTGGGTTTTATTTCAGTTTCAAATTTGAACACATATTACTGATCCAAATTCAGGGGCAATTTCAACACGGATTAGAGTACAAAAAGCCTGGCTGGCATTTTTCAGTGGCTAAATATTTAACTGTTCTTGTGTAAAAACTCTTAATTAGCTGTAGGAATGTAGAAATATTTTGCTAGATTGCATATTCTAGCTAAACACTCCTTCACTGGCTCAAAGTAAATTTTCTAGACATTCTCTTTTCTCGAGACATTTATATTTTAGCACATGCTCTAATGAAAATCTTGACTGATAATATAGTTAAATTATTTGTTATTTATTTTTTTAGTAAAATATTATACATATTTTACTTAGTGTTTTTGTCTTGTAGTATTGTGTCGATGTCAAATTTTCTATATGACGAATAAAATGGATAAGTTAGATTCCAGATGAATTTCTGTCATTCATTTTCTATTCTTGCTTTTTCTGTTCTTGTTTTCATTGTTGTCAGATGTATCATTCAACACCTCAGCTTGTTCTTGCATGGCTCATTGTTTTAGAAAGTGTTTCACTGAAGATGGCAACCGTTCCAAGGGATGGAGAGGGTACTTTTAAAATGGTTGCCAAAGCTTTTAAGATGGCTGCCAGGGCATTAGATTTGGAGGAGGGGCTGATGTGATACACTAATGCTAAATGTTATTGTTGATATCAACACATTATGACCAAATTAAGGCCATCTCTGTCTGTTCTCTAGTTGTGTGTGAATGTGTATGAGTGTGTGGGGGTGTGTCTCTGTTTGTGTATCTTCACATTCCTATTCCCTCTCTTTTAAATCAGAATGCTGTTGAACTTGGCAGTAAAGTTCTTGGCAACGACAACCCCTGTGTCATCCAACAATGGTAGCAGCTAACATGATTCTCTCAGCATCGCAGAGGCTGGCAAAGACAGTTTAGCAGCTCTACCCTGGGTAAGCCTCAGAGAGGCTCTGAGAAAGCAAAAGCAGAATATAGACAAAAAGAAAGCGAGTGAGAAGAAGAGAGGGTGACTAGCTTATACGTGGCGCGTTGGCAAGACAGTTGCCGTATTTGAATGGGATGCTTTTCTTTTTTATTAAAGATGGGTTTTTTTTGGTAATTAACCGAAGGGATTTGTTTGAGTTGTCATGGGCACGCTACACTGAAGAAGGCTGAGTGACTGTGGCTTTGACTGTGAGGTGGATCATTGTATTTTGGGTATTATGAAGAGGTGATGTGCTAAAATGGTGGTTGTGTGATCAACACAAAATGGAGGCTGCGAGGAGGGGCTAGCGTGAGACAGCCATCAGTGCGTTGGCAAGGATTTACTTCACTATGATGCTTTAGGGCGAAAACTACAATGCGCATGTGCTTTCCACACATCCCCTTCTTGGCAAAAGAAAATGAATGCTCAATTTACTTCTCCCTTTTTTTATCGAAATCTATGGAAACGACACAATTAATATGACAGTTAGATGTCACCTCTGTCGTTGTGTCACACCATCTCCAGACTTCGTCAGTTCTCCAGCACTAACAAAAGCACAAAAAGCGTGTATCTTAGCTTGTTTCTCTGTAGAGGAGATTGTGAGTGCAGGGGGCCACCGGAGCTGAAATGACAACCTACCGCCTTGGCTGGCACCGGTCAGAACCCGCCAGCGCTCTCAGACTGGAGCCAGGAGCTTGGACTCAGATCCTGTTCGCCCATTGAGCATAGTCTTTTTTTCCCTTTACGATTTCTTCTGTGTTGTCTTCAAGCGAATAAACCTCTGTTGCTTCGTCTGAATGGAAGTTGCCGAGCAGAATATTCATTTGCTACCACAAGCAATAAAAAACAAAACCTCAAATAAAAATTAAAAGGGAAATTTTAATGTCAGGCAATAAATCAAGTAAATACATTTTACTTCATCATGTAAAAATATCTGAAATGCTTATTTATGGTTTCAGTGAAATGAATAAAGTGCAAATGAAGATGATTTGTAGCAGCAGATATTGACTGACAGCATTTTGAAATTAAACTACTTATCATTTCATTTCATTACAGACTTAAAATATGCAATCAATAATTCTTTCAAATATAAAGGGAATATTTTAATACTTTTTCGTTTACATTAGATTTCAGATTATATTTGTCCGGTAAAATGATTTCCATTTAACAAATAGTTTGTTCAACTTACAGCCAAGCAATTATTTACACCAGATACTTTTTATTCTGTAATTGTATGTATTTAAATACTAATTATTATCCCAAGTCAAAGAAATCCTTCAATTTCTGCTCAATTTTGTAGATCAAGGCTTATTTGAAAGCCCTATATGGTGAGTGGTGGTGGTGGTAGTGATTGTGTGTGTGTGCATTTAAATATTTGTGTGTGTGTGTGTGTGTGTGTGTGTGTGTGTGTGTGTGTGTGTGTGTGTGTGTTTTGAAATGCATGTATGTGTGTATTTGTCTGCGTATTACTGTATTCACAGGTAAAGGTATGTGTATATAATTCAGTATAGTGTGTTTGTATACATGCGTGTGTGTGTGTGTGTGTGTGTGTGTGTGTGTGTGTGTGTGTGTGTGTGTGTGTGTGTGTGTGTGTGTGTGTGTGTGTGTGTGTGTGTGTGTGTGTGTGATTCCGGCTGTGGCTGGGGTAATACAGTAGCCGTTTCCAGTGGCCTGCTTGTGGAGGGTTTTCCTGCCCGATGAGAGGCAGCAGGCTGCAAAGCAGCGGCACTTTTGGCCATGAGCTTTCCCAGCTTGGCAAGAGTCTCCTAGAGTTTTTCAGACAGATAGTGACTGAGTGAGCCAAAGAGACAGACAGAGAGAGAGGCAGAGAGGGAGGGAGGGAGAGAGGGAGGTAGGAAGGGAGAGGGTAAATAGAGGGAGTTTGACATAGAAACAGAGCGAACTAGAAAGTAGTCTGCCAATGTGAATCTCCCTGTTTTTTTTTTTTTTATTTCTTGATGTCGCACTGCCAACATTATGGAGACTTTTCTGTTTTTTCCTCTTTGAGAAATAGGGGAAGGAGGTTATAAAGACTAGGCTTTCCTACCCACAAAATGATGGTTTGGTGTCAGTGGCCAGTGAGTCCATTTGCCTGGTGCCAGAGAAGGTGCAAATAGTATGCCTGTGTGTGTTTAGCTAATGCCTCCATGTTTACCCTTGTGGTTAGGCTGACGTGTTTATGTGTAGAAGTCAGGAGTTTGTTTTAAAAGGCTAAATTAGATTTAATCAGTGGGGCTGGTAGGCACATGGAGTTTGGAATGATCAGGCAATCATTTCCTCTGTCTCTGGTTGTAACAGTGTGATTTTTCACGGCACGCAACTCTTTGCCACATGCACTGTGGCTAGCCTTCTATGAGCTTGGGAGGTTTGTAGGAATTAGAGATTAGTAATAGAACAGAGTATCAACCACTACCACTACCCCACCTCTACCCACTACCCCACATCTACCCACCACCACTACCCACTACCCCACCTCTACCCACTACCACTACCCCACCTCTACCCACTACCACTACCCCACTGTGTATGTGATTTTGTTCTTTAGCTTTTTTGGTTCTCTATCTGGAAGGGTGGAACCGTACTACCTGGCGGACAGGTCCAGAACACACACTTGTGTTTTGTACACACGCAACTACACATTAACACACCTTCACACATACTCACTCTCACACACATTATGCATACACTTACATTCATGCCACTGGAGTCTATCATAAGGGCTCAAGGAAAACTGTGAATTACAGCTCTCACACGAACATAGACATACATACACACACACACACACACTTACAAACACAAACATACTTGATACACACCACTCCCAGCCTTCCCCACCCCGTGTCAAGGGTCTGGCTCTCTGAATATTTACAAAGATTAGATCTCTGGCAAATGATGGTCAAACTGACGGGGTCCAGCGCTGTCTCCCTGCACACAGTCCTCTCCTTCAGGGAACCAGTATCAGCAGAGGTCAGCCGTCTGGTTGTCCACAAGCCCACAAGATGATTCTCCCTCCAAGGAGTGGATTCCTATTGTCCTGTGTGTGACACAAGGAGATTGTGTTCTATATTGTGTGAGGAGGTGTGTGTGTGTGTGTGTGTGTGTGTGTGTGTGTGTGTGTGTGTGTGTGTGTGTGTGTGTGTGTGTGTGTGTGTGTCTGTGTGTGGTGTGTGCTAGTGTGTGAGAGGCTTCCACCTATCCCGGAGCGGTCTGTGCCGTTACCATGGCGAAAGAGAGGAACCAGACAAAGGGAGGAAGTGTTGTGCTGAGGCTGGTGGAAGTGCTCCTCTCAGCAGTGTGCTTTTCCAATCAGGCCCAGACCCTGTGTGTGATGGGACCACATCCACCAAGAGGATAAGACACAGGTCGCAACAGTTGCTCCAAGCGCACTGCATCTGATTTCAAGAAAAAAACGCTTGTTTGCTTTTCTCCATATTATTTCCTTGTGTTTGTATTTTCGTTTATTTTTTGTCAGGCATACTGTAAGGGTTACACACAAAAGAGATGATTTTTTATGTGTCTGTCACCCCACACCTCCCCACCACACACACACACACACACACACACACACACACACACACACACACACACACACCACACACACCACACACACCACACACACACACACACTTCAGAACCATTTCAGCTCACACAGACTCTTGACCCACTCTAGAGTTTTCTGTTATTCCACAGTGAGGCTATGGGAGGTCACAATACACATTAGATCCCTGACAGCCTCAACTTCTCTCTCCCAGCCAAGCTATTTAGAGAGAGAGAGAGAGAGAGGGAGATAGAAAGAGAGAGAGAGATAGAAAGAGAGAGAGAGAGTAAATTGAAGGCGGCCCCAGGGCTGTATATTCCACCTCATCCCCAAGGGAATGATGGGATTCTGCTTCTTTCTGTCTTCCTGGGAAAAGGCCAAGAACGACTTTTCTGTCTTTCTCCCTTTCCCTCCCTCCCTTGTTCCCGCTCTCTCTCTCTCTCTTCGCTTCCCTCTCTCTGTCCTCTACTTTTTTCATTTCCTGGAAAATGCGGTTCATATCAGGAGAGTCTGCAGGCTGGAGTAGGATAAGCAAATGAGAGGCCGCTGGGTGCAAAGGCAACACACTCAGGCTGGTCCCTATATGCATGTGTACACAAACCCAAGCTAAAGCTCCAGAACCATTTTTAAAACAAGCCTCATCTCCCTTCTATTTTAAAACCTCCTGTCTTTCTGTTGTGCTGGGCCATTCATTGCAGTGCAAGCACAAGCACAAGTGCTCTGTTAGTTTGAGAAGCTCCACTGATCAGGCCAGATGCCAAGTGTGTCTTCTGCATCCTGCATGCAAGGATGTGTGTGGCACCAGCACAGCTTTAAAATAGAGCGCCACTCACTTACCCAATGCTCCCCCATGTGTGTGAGCTGGAATGGTTCTGAAGTCACACACACACACACACACACACACACACACACACACACACCCCCTGGTGAGGGGCAGACGAAGCCTTGTGTGCACTTGTGGTGTCATGCTGTCTGATAATGATATCTCAGTGCAGACTCCGGCCTCGCAAAGGATGTGTGTGATTTCTGGCGGCCTGGAATGTCACTCTTTGTCTTTGGCGTAACAGTAGCTGTGTCACGGCTGGCAGGACGCACTGCCTGCACTGTAAGCATATCCACTTGGACTCAGAGTTGTTTTTATTTCATGAGACATGGCCATTTCTAGATGTTTTTGGTGTGTATCTCACTATTTTACTTCTTTATAGTTATTTCCATAGGCCACAAAACCCACTGTAGCCAAAACTATTTTAAAAAGCTGCACTGATGGAGAGAAGTGACAGATGGCTAGTGTGTGTGTGTGTGTGTGTGTGTGCGCGTGTGCGTGTGTGTGCGTGTGTGCGCGTGTGTGTGCGTGCGTGTGTGTGCGTGTGTGTGTGTGTGTGCGTGCGTGTGTGTCCATGTGTGCATGTGTGTGTGCGTGTGTGTGTGCGTGTGCGTGTGCGTGTGTGTGTGCGTGTGTGTGTGAGCCCTCCAGTTGTCTCAGCTGTATTGGCCCACTCTCGTGTCGTCTGGTCTCCTTTCTCTGGTCTGTCCCTCTGTCCTCTCTTCTACTCTTCTCAACCATGTCTCTGTTTATGTTTGCAGTAACAGATAGGATCCGTACACTCCCACTGTAATACTATCCTGTGTTGCGCACCCCCTTCCCTTCCCCCAATCGCCACCATTCGCGGAAAATACAAAAGTAAACAGCCTGCACTCCAGGAGGAAAGAAAAATAGCAGGCGAGCAATATGCAGGCGTGCAGATGAGAAGCAGAAGGGTCCTGTCTAAACATGGCCCTTATTAAATATGGAGTGACGCAAACGCCAGAGGAGAGGTCAAGGTTACTTCAAACATTAGCCAGAGGTGGGGCCAGTGCAGCCCCTCCCAGCACTGCAGCTAGCCTCGTCTATCTAAGGAATGAGGCTGCTCTCTCAGAGAACTTGAGTGCGTGTGTGATGAAGTGTCTGCACAACACCCGCTACGAGACATGGAGAGACATGGCCCTGGCTGAAAACAAGCGAACATGGTGTGAGAGTGTGTGTGTGTGTGTGTGTGTGTGTGTGTGAGGTTGTGTGTGTGCGTGTGTGTGAGGTATGTGTGTGTGTGTTGTCTGTGTATGGATGTAGATCTCTTAAGAAATCAGTCGTGTGTTTATCTTGTCATTCCTGAAGGCTGCTGTTATGTGTCTCTAGCCTCTGATGTAGTGATGGAGCGCTCTGACAATCCTCAGGCCACTGCAGGGTACAGCAGGGGCCGAGGGGGGCCACAGGAATGCCAAATTAATTCCTAAGCTTTTTTTTTGTTGAGAATTTGCAACATCTTTTTATATCAAGCCTGGTGGGAGGAAGGCAAGGACGGATAGAAGGAGTGGAGAAGAACAGGGAAGAAAATGAAAAAAAAATGGATGAGAGAGGGAGAGAAAAATCTGGAGACGATACTTGTGAAAACAATAAGCCAATCCCTCCAGCTTCACCTTCCATTGATGGCTCAGAAAGGCGCGTTTGTATTTCTAAATTAAGTTTCTGCCTCCTTTTATTGGGCAGCGTGTTCCTGAGCCCAGTGTGTAAAAGCCCTTTTGAAAGTGGGGTTTTAGCGCACAATTGGATTACAGCAAGGCTTTCTGTGAGAACGCGGCGGGTTCAGCCACTGAGCTGGGAGCCCTACAGATGGTTTTGTGCATGCATAATGAAACAGGCCAGGAGGGGTCCCCCAAAGTCACAGCTCCAGCCCATGAGAGAGGGAGAGGGGGGTGGGGGGGGGAACAGGCGCGAGCAGGCAGGCCATGGGCAACCGCAACACCACTCCCACCACCCCGCCACCGTGACACACACACACACACACACACACACACAGCCCTGCAGGCAGCAAGTCCCCTTAGTCATCCAGAGCAGGAAGGGGAGCCCCTAACGATCTAATTAGGAGCCAATTCAGCCGGCACCCAAGACTCACCAGCCGCACACTCTCAGAGAAGTCCTGGTGCTTCTGCTTCTGCTGTTGCTGCAGCCGCCCAGGACCTTTTGTGCCGCTCTGCCTTACTGCACAGCACAGGGAGCTAATCAATGTGTTAGCAATGTAGAACTAGCCACACGCTTAAGCCCAGGCACATACTGTCCTTATCAAGGAAGATATAGATGATTCAGGTCTGACATAAATCTTTACAAAAGTGGTGCAACAATTACCTTTCAGATTTAGATTCGCAGAAAAACTTTTTGTAAGCATGGTGTATTTGAGATGGGCTTACACCCACATATACACTCTCAGCACCTCACCCCACCCCCCACCATACACTACCCTTGTTCTTCATGTTTTTGTGAAAGTGTGAGAACAAAATTGGAGATAGCTGGGGCCTATCCCTCCTCTATTAGACTGTAGCAGAAAGCGTTGGCCGTTGACAAGTTCTTTAGGAGCTTTAGCTCCTCTGAATGGTCCTGTTTGTGCCGGCTACTTTACTTGTTTGTTGTTTAGTGTCTCTTTTCTCTTTTTGTTAGTTGTTTGTTCCTGGCGGGATTTTTTTTTTCTCATTTGGCCCCCTCTGCCCCTCTTGCTCTGAGGACCCTCAACAGGGGGTCGTGCAGATGTGGCTCCCAGAGTCTGCGTCTCACGTCTCATTTGCATATTTAATTAGCGAGGGGAGCCGCGTGAGAGCGTTCAGGGTTTGAGGAGTGGGCAGAGGGGGGTGGGGGTTGGAGGTGGGGGCAGCAGGCAGACTGTGTGAAAGTGCCCCCCCACCTACACCCAGCACCCAGACGTGCCCCCCTCTCCCCGGCTAACACCCTGCTTTCACATATCTCTTAGCGGTTGCTGGGGAAGGCCTTTTTGTTCCCCCGGCCTCCAGATTGCTTTTGTTTTAAGCTGTTGATGCAGACTGCCACGCTGAGCAGCATGCAAACAAGTCCCTAAATTGTTTACTTTGTCTGGAAAGCACAGCCAAACTTTTTTTTCCCTTTGCTCTCGCTTTCATTCTCTGGGTTTTGGTTTTGCGATTTACGCTACACTTTTTGTTCACTTTAGGTGGCTTCCCTTCCCGCCTTTTTTCTTCGTTTTGTTTCACTTAAATGCGTCTTTTGTCCTTCTTTAAGTATACTGTCTGTGACTGTTTTGTCTGAAGGACCTCTTCTTTAAATGTAGAGGTGGCTGGCCGTTAATGGGTTTTGCAGTAAACAAACCTAGACATCACAATGCTCACACATGTATAGTAGAAATGGTCACATTTTTGTATACAGAATTCAATACCAAAAAGGAGCTTTTGAATCATCAGTTCTCATCCCTATTGTACCCGTAAAACAAAGGCTCAAATTAAAAAAATAAATTGCCCTGCAAACATTGAATTCATTGGTATTTATCAAGCTCGTCAGCTCCAACTTAAAACCTCGCTTTTGGAATTGTGGAGCGTGAATGAGCTTCTGATCTTCGGCGCATCTCTCGATCATGACAGAACTGTGACTCATAGATCTGAGGCTGGCGGCTTCATGGTTTCGAGTGGATATCAGTAATATTTCTCCCACACCAACTATTTCATCTGCAGTGGAGGAATCAATACAAGGCCAGCGTTTAAATCATCTGAGGGGTGTGTTTCTCTGCCATCTCTTGGCAGCAGCAGAAACAGGGGTTTTGAGCAGGCTAGAGTAGGTGAGCCGACTTGTTTTGTTCCTGTTCCACTCTCTGCTATCAGTGCCATGGCAGCTAATGGGCACTGTTAAACAGCACTTGCTGGGAAAATTTGCCCATCAAATTTACAGGTTACTTTTATGAGGGACGCAGTAGACTGAGGTTGCGAGCGATATGCAGACAGATTGATTTCCGCAAGGTGCTGTGCATGCCAGCAGTGCAGTTGACATAAAAATATATCCCCCCACCACCATGACACATTTGTTTTCTCTCTCTCTCTCTCTCTCTCTCTCTCTCTCTCACAAACACACACACACACCAATATTATGCATATGCAAACATTTTGTACATTTCCATAAACATACATAGAGTGTGCTGGTTGTCAACATAGTAGGGCCCACTAGTATTCTCACTGAGCATTTCCCTGTGGAGGGAGTCACTCATATGCACTCATGGATACATGGACTGCATACAGTTTGAAAGTATCAAAGAAATATAGTGGCCAAATTCAGAACATGCCTTTATAGGAATGAGGAGCAAACATGGAAAGGGGGAAAGAGAGAAAGAGGAGTGTAATGAGGTAAATGGAAGACAGGAGAGGGGGATGTCCTTCAGACTCCCTGCAACAAATGTGCAGGTGTTTGTGTATGTTGTATGTTCATGTGTATGTTTTTTACATTATTTGCGTAAATGTGGTGTGTATGCAGGATTCTGGGTGCTTGTGTGTATGTGTGTGTTGATGGGTGGGCTTGTGTGTGTGTGTGCTGGTGTCTGCCAGTCTGCTGTCGAAGCATCTCAGTGTGGTGGCAGGCCGTCCCGTCTGCATCGATCCGGGATCCCAGCGCCCTTCCCAGCTGGAGACTCTGGAATCTTGTTTCACTTGGAACGCCGAGCACAGCGGCCAGACTCCTTTAGCGCTCCTCACAGTCCCGCTGTTCCACGAGACTCAGCACGTCCAAGCTCACACTCACACTCACACACTCCACACTGGCTAATAGGGAATAGGTGTAATGAATTTTAAATCTTAGAAATGATCATGTACAATATGTACAAAAAGTTGTGTGTCTGTGTGTGTGTGTGTGTATGTGTGTGTGTGTGTGTGTTTTTGGTGATGTCCTGTCTAACCGAGGCTTCTATTTGTCTCTTTTTCACAGAAGCAACACAGTCTGAGAGTCCAAACCAACCCAATGAGTCCGACATCAAGGATCAGCCAGAAAATGGTGAGTTTTTGACACAAACACACAGAAGACATTTTTAATGTGATATGATATAATTGCGTGTTTATTTTGTCTGTCTGTCTGTGTGTGTGTGTGTGTGTGTGTGTGTGTGTGTGTGTGTGTGTGTGTGTTTTGTGTTTGTATTTCAATGTGTGTGTGTGTGTGTGTGTGTGTGTGTGTGTGTGTGTGTGTGTGTGTGTGTGTGTGTGTGTGTGTGTGTTTGTATTTCAATGTGTGTGTGTGTGTGTGTGTGTGTGTGTGTGTGTGTGTGTGTGTGTGTGTGTGTGTGTGTGTGTGTGTGTGTGTGTGTGCATGCGCGTGTGAAGAGGAATAGCAGGTCTTTGTTGTCCTGGCTTCACATATTTGTCTAAAGAGCAATGTTTAAACTGACTCTTACCCACTCATTTACACCCTCATACACCAAATCACTCAGATAGTCGTTCTCTTGCACTGGCACACACACACACACACACACACACACAACACACACACACATTGGGAGTATACTTCCTGCTGTGGACTCAAAATATGTGTGAGGATAGTAGGCATGCAAAAGACCCAAGGGAAGCGATTACTCTTAAGAGGATTGCATAAAACTGGGAATTCAGAGAGACTAGGCAAAAGGGGAGAGAGAGAGAGAGAGAGAGAGAGAGAGAGAGAGAGAGAGAGAGACGGAAAGATGAAAAAATGAGTTTGTGAACATCACTGGTAGTAGTAGGTAGTATTTGTCATAAAAAGTCTGGGTCTTTGTGGATGTGTCTTGTGAGATGGAGAAAGACTCAGAGAGGAGCTGGAGAAACACAGAAGGAGCGTCCATGTGTGTCTGTGATTACTGTATGTCAGTCTAAGGCCTGTCTCCAGAGACACATTTCCCTGTATGTCAAGTCAAGCGTGATTACAGACATGAAAAGTACACATCAGCATAAAGCAGTGACGTGCAGCTCTGCTTCAGCTCTGAAGTTATGATAGAGAACAGCGTAGCCCCCGAGTGGTGCCGCTCAACATCTTCACTCTTCTCAGCCCCTCCATCCCTTGTGTGAGCGCAGACTGGCTATTCTGGATATCCGGAACATCAGGGTGTCCTTTGTCCTCTGTAAATTAGGATTTCTGAGCACGTGTGTGTTGGGGGAAATGGGTGAGTGTGTATGCTGGAGTGTGCCACAGAGATGGCCCTGTGAACTGTCGGATGGCCTGGCCACTCTTCTGAGCTGTTTATGTAGATTAGGCCACACAGGCGGATGAGCTGCTGGTTCATCACTCTCTGTCCCATATGTAGCTCAGGTCAATCCCCCCATGTGCTCTTTCATCTGTTTGGTCTGTCTGTCACTCAGGCTCTCTTTTCTGTTGCTGTCTCACTCCTTATCATTCTCTTTCTTTCTCTCTCTCTCCCTCTCTCTCTCTACCTCTCTCTCTCTATCTCTATCTCGCTCTCTCTCTCTCTCTCACATACACACACACAAACACATACCTTGCATGTTGGACAAAAATGCACTTTCATGCACACTATTCACACACACACACACACATACACACACACACACACACACACACACACACACACACACTCTCAGGCGCGCGCTCTCTGTCCTCTGTCCCCTTTTTGAACTGAAGGTCACTGTCCTGCATGGTTCTGTCATGCAGGGAGTCACATAATCACTCCATAAATGTCTGCATGTTTTTTTTTTTTTTGATTTTGGAGAAAAAAAATTTGATTTAATTTTTTGAACAGAAACTCCATCCATCTGTTGTTTGACTGTTGCGCTGCACTGAGCTGTGATTCAGAGGATTATTTTCTCTTATGACCCAGCCCTTACACACATACACACACATTTTTGCCTGTGTACAATTACTCTCACGCACACATACACACACAAGCTCACATGTTCACATGCAATACTGTACACATGCTAGGCCCACTAACAAACATACACAAGCACTACATAGAGGGCAAGCCAGGACTGTCCTGTCCTCAACTCTCCTGTTCCTCTTTTCTGTGTTGTCTTTGTCCTCTTCCATCTTCTTCTGTGGCATACACATCTCTCACAGCAGTAATTAGGAGCATGTGGAGGGAGGAGAGGCCAGTCCCAGGTCCAGTTGTATGTTCTGCTCGACTGACTGGGAGTGAGAGCACAGACACATGCTGAGGAGCGCCAGGCGATTGTCTCGCTCTCTAGGCCACGTAGAGGTGAAGCCAGGGGGGCTGGGCAGCCTATAGCCCTCCTGCTGTCCGCCTTTAGAAACAGGCTTTTATTTGAAGCAATTGTGTGTGTGTGTGTGTGTGTGTGTGTGTGTGTGTGTGTGTGTATGTGTGTGCGTGTGTGTGTATGTATGTGTGTGTGTGTGTGTGTGTGTGTGTGTGTGTGTGTGTGTGTATGAGTGGGAGGGGACTGTCCCTTGGACCTCAGCAGACACCGCTGGTGTGACCTGAACTTGAACTGGTTTGAATAGCGCAGGTCGTGGTGTGGCCTGCAGACACCAAGTGCGTGTGTCCACACGCAGACACACACACAAAGTGATAGCACCTCACACACCCTCACCTCTGTCCCCACGCCTCATTTCATCACTCTTGTTCCTCTAGTCTTCCCCCTTTCTCTCTCTCTCTCTCTCTTTTTCTCCCCTCCTCTGTTGTCGTCCTAGTGCAGGAATACATGACTAGCCTTTTCTTCTTTTTTTGTCGGAGTGTTGTTTTTCCTGCTAAACCTTGACCCCTGTGCTCTGGGCTACGTGCGTTTTTACAGAGTGGAGTTGTGTCTTTCGGGGACAAGGGGCTGTGCTTACACAATTCAGTCGGCGAGATAAGGCCAGAGGATATCCTCTCCTTTACACCCTCCTCTCGCCACATACACACACACACACACACACACACACACACACACACACACACACACACCTACACAGTGGCTTGGTTGTAGTGTATACGTACGCTAGTGGAGCAGAGGAGCAGGAGGGAGTGAGAGCAGGAGCGAGTCTTCCTCTAGAATATCTGCACACACCAAACAAACACCAAACACACACCAAACACACACGGAACACACACGGAACACACACCAAACACACACCAAACACACACCAAACACACACCAAACACACACGGAACACACACGGAACACACACGGAACACACACCAAACACACACCAAACACACACCAAACACACACGGAACACTTAGGACAGGAGCGCTGGGAAGGGCGGCCCCTCCCCTCCACACAACCCTGACACAGTTCTACCCTGTTACTATGGGTTAGGCTCTACACACACACACACTAACGCACACACTCGCACACACATGCACACACGCTCACACTCACTCACACTCCTGCATGCACACACACTTGCTTGCCTGCTTGTGGTTCAGTGGAACTTTTTCCCCTGCTGGCCAATAGGGGTATTTCTGTTCTGCCTGTTGGTACACTGGAAGTTTGTTCGCTCTCTCTCCCTTCCTTCTCTCTCTCTCTCTTTCTCTCTCTTTCTCTCTTTCTTTCACACACACAACTACACACACACACACACACACACACACACACACACACACACACACACACACACACACACACATACACACTTATTCTCTCTGTCCCACTGCATTACTTGTGAAAGGCGAGCTCACAAGCCCCTCCTTCCTCCCTCTCTCTCTCTCTCTCTCTCTCTCTCTCTCTCTCTCTCTCTCTCTCTCTCTCTCTCTCTCTCTCTCTCTTCCCCCCCCTCTCTGGAGGCTAAGCAGTGCAGTGGACACAGCTGGGAGTGATTTATCCCTGTTGAGATATAGAGGCCCTGCCCCTGCTCTCTCCCAACCTCCCTATATGAGGCACTCATGGAAATGCCCTCAGTGAACCCGCTCTGCATATGCTCCCTATACTGAGCCTCATTGACCATGGCTGCTCTCTCTCTCTCTCTCTCTCTCTCTCTCTCTCTCTCTCTCTCTCTCTCTCTCTCTCTCTCCCTCTCCCTGTCTCTCTTTCTTTGCTGCGAACAAACTGGAGATTTAGGCTCACACTTAGGCTCCATTGCGTCACCCCACGTGTTTTCCAAGTAATTGTGCGCCTGGATCCTGTGTGTGTGTGTGTGTGTGTGTGCATCTCTCTCTCTCTCTCTCTCTCTCTCTCTCTCTCTCTCTCTCTCTCTCTCTCTCTCTCTCTGTGTGTGTATGTGTGTGTGTGTTTGTGTCTGTAAGCCTGAGTTCTACTACTTGTGGGACTGGCTGTTGTGTCACAGTGTACACAGCTGCATGGAAACTTTGACTCTCTTTCTCTCTCTCTCTCTCTCTCTCTCTCTCTCTCTCTCTCTCTCTCTCTCTCTCTTTCTCTCTCTCTCTTTCTGACTTGCTCTGTACTGTACATTTTCTTTCACACTCTTCCGCCCCCTTTCTCTCTTTCTGTCTGCCTTTCTATCTCCCTTTTGTTTTGTTTTTTCTCTCTTTCGATCCGTCTCCACTGTTCTCTCCGTCCCCCTCCCCTCTGCCTCAATCTCAGGGGCATCTGTGCAGGGCTTTGCTCTGGGTCCACATGCGTTTAGCTAGTGTCAGCAGTTTGGCCTGCAATGAGCCATAGATATTACCCCTTCCCCTGCACCACATGCTTTTTTTATTTATTATTCCGCTGGTCCACATGCTGTAGGTCTCAGACCCGGCCTGGTGCGGCCACATTCATTTCTGTCGTTGGTTTTATGGCTCCGACTGCAGCGAGCAGCACAGAGACGCTGTAATGGGAACATCACTTCTTTTTCAACATTCCTCTTGTCTCCTCCTCTCACGCTTGTGGAAGACAAATCTCACATCAGCCAACATCGACCATGACACCATCAGCCCAGACTGCTGGTGTGCTGCAGTCCCTGTTTTTTTTCACATCCAAGTCAGATCAGAAAGCGATACTTATTTATAGTTTATTTGTTATAGTTATAACATGGTGCATGTATGTTGTGTGCAGTTCCATAGCTTGTGTGTGAATGTGTTCTGGTCACTCACTGTACTCACTGTACATTTGACAGTAAGTATGTGTGAACAGAGACCATTTGACCAGTGGCACTAGCAGTGTGTGTGTGTGTGTGTGTGTGTGTGTGTGTGTGTGTGTGTGTGTGTGTGCGTGTGTTTGTCTGTCTGTTTGTCTGTCTGTGTATTCAGAGACTGTTAATGTTGTGTTTTAAGTGAATGTGAGTGTCTGCCTGACTGTGTTTGTGTGTACCAGTGAGAGCCCGGCAATAACACCCCCAACACACACACTCCTAACTCTCTCTCTTTCTCTCGCACACACACACACACACACACACACACACACACACACACACACACACACACACACACACACACTCCAGTGCTCAACCCTTTATCAGTGTAGAAGACCTGGGGCAGGTGCTGCTGGATCAATAGGTGCTGTAATTAGGGTCTGTCTGATGGAAGCTACAGGACACTGGCTCTGTTGCCATACGGGACTGTTACAACTGAGTGCACACCTAGCCACACACACATGCACACACACACACACACACACACACACACACACACACACACACACACACACACACACACACATATATATATATACACACACACACACACACACATGCACACAGTGACATTGTCCCCCAAATTGCACACACAAACTGTACTGTGTACACCCATACACAAACACATAACGGTGTCATTTCATTTAATGTGTCCATGTTTAATGTAACCGTGTACAGCCACAAACACATCACACACAGTACTGCTAGAGTGGAAAGCACGGTGTCTCGCTAGTGCTGTTCAGTGTAGGCTGTGTAAACATGTAACTCTTAGAAGTGCGCCAGATTTCTGACACGCTGTGTGGTATACTGTAGCGTGTGTGTGTGTTAGAGAGTGAGAAAGAGAGAGCAAGAATGTTTGAATATGTGGACTGTCTTTTCTACATGTGGATGCATGTATGTGCATGTATTTGAATGCTCATGTATATGTCTGTGCATTCCTGTGTTTGTGAAATGTGTGTGTGTGTGTGTGTGTGTGTGTGTGTGTGTGTGTGTGTGTGTGTGTGTGTGTGTGTGTGTGTGTGTGTGTGGCAAGGGTCCCACTGTTACACGACACACCCTAGGGATCCATTCCAGATGTGCTCTGCCCTCAGTGTTACCCTACATTCCACCTCCGCCCATCATCTCCTGGGATGCAATAATGTGTGCGCATGTTGATCTGGGTGAGAGAGAGAGAGTGTGTGTGTGTGTGTGTGTGTGTGTGTGTGTGTGTGTGTGTGTGTGTGTGTGTGTGTCTGTGTCTGTGTGTGTCTGTCTGTGTGTGTGTGTGTGTGTGTGTGTGTGTGTGTGTGTGTGTGTGTGTGTGTGTGTGTGTCTGTGTGTGTGTGTGTGTGTGTGTGTGAGAGAGAGAGAGA
>NC_063197.1:2980648-2983148 GCF_017589495.1 Alosa alosa | reverse complement strand
AGCTAGTTTTCATCTCTATGGTTGACTTGAAATATGTCTCCATAGTGTCCCTGCTCTGTTTCTGTCCCTCCCAAACTGCGCTAAAATGGTGTAGACTATTTAACAGCCAGAATTTTAAAAAAAATTCCCGGGGGAGGCCCTTTTATGATCCACGCTACCTCTTACAAAATAGGCCTACTCGAACGTCTATCTAGCTCTTGTGAAATATGAACTTCTACAACACTGCCTATACAATTGTCAGCAGTCAGTAACAGCATAATGTGACTTAATGGCCTGTATGATTGGGATGTGGATTGCTCATTTATTATGAGTAGGCCCATAGGCTATGGTATGGCTATGGTATGGTATTCTCTCTGATATAATAAATACAACACATTGGGTTTGGCAAGAAATTTGGCAATACTACTTTCACACAAGTGATGGCACCCCTGCTTGGAGACAGAAGATTGTCCGTTTTGCTTTTGCTTTTAAGGATTTCATCTGCAATGGGAAAAAATGGAACGACATGTAGGCTATGCTTACTTTAGTGCTGGACTCGACTTGATCAATAGGGACTCGACTCGGACTCGACGTGAATCAATAGTAACTCGACTCGGACTTGACTCGGATGAGTAGTGGACTCGACTCGGACTTGACTTGGAATTTTTTTTTAATGACTTGGACTTGAGTCGAACCTGGACTCGGACTCGAGGCATAGTGACTTGACTACAACACTGATGTGTGTGTGTGTGTGTGTGTGAGTGTGTGCACATGCCACCACTTTTGGCAGCCAGGTACAGTGTGGATCCGTCCAGAGGTGGGAAAGGAAGTGGGGAGGGGTGGTCAGGGCTCCTCGTGTGTAGGGTCTGGTGAAGTAGGGCTGCTCAGGGCCATCATCTGCGCTAACGGGGGATGAAAGATGAAGGGAAGAAGGGAAGCAGATGAATAATGGAGAGGTGGAGGGGCTTCAGGTTATACTCAACAGTACAGCTGGAATAATGTACTATAGCAAAGGCATGTAAGTACATGCAAACAAAGACAGACAGACAGACAGACAGACACACACACACACACACACACACACACACACACACACACACACACACACACACACACACACACACACACACACACACACACACACACACACACACACACACACACAACAACAACAACTAACAACACTGACAACAACTGCACCATTTTTACACACACACACATACACAGATATATACAGGCAGAATGATGCACATACACACATACGGTACATACATGTGCACAGTATACTCATGCATACATACAGCTGATATGTCTCTGTCTCTGTCCCTGCTTAGTCATATCTGTTTTCCTTCTCACAACCTCTCTCTTGACTCTCTCCTGGCCTCCAGAATCCCACCATCACACAGCTTGTGCAGCTTCCTCAGATTTTGCTTTTTGACGTTGTGTGGAGCACTTTGAAGCCCTGTTGCTCAGGGGTGTGTCTGTGTGCGTAGTGTGAGGTATCGTGCGAAATGTCTTCAGGCTATCGTACATCCGGAGTCCTGAGGGTTTGGTCAGAGTAGCTGAGCCAGCAGAACACACACACACACACATACTAACAGAGCACACACACCTGTCAAACCATCCGCGCCACCTTTTCCCAGCATGCCTTGGTGAGTGAGTCAATAAAACGATGAGAGAGAGGGTTTTGTGTGTGTGTGTGTGTGTGTGTGTGTGTGTGTGTGTGTGTGTGGGGGGCGGGGGGTGCAGGGCCGTTGGCTCTTGCTAGACAGACATCTCAGCATGTTGATTGCTGGCCCTTTGTTGTCTGGTGTTCACCTCGATTGGCAAAGCAACCCAACAAAAGATGTGTTTTCTCTTCCCTCCCTCCCCCTGTCTGTAGAGTTCTCTCTTTCGCACTCAAAGGATCCTTTAACTTTGAAAAGGTTTAAGCTCCAGAGGTGGATCTGCTGTTGTGAGGAGTTTAAGGGGTATCAGGTGTGTGTGTGTGTGGTGTGGGGGGTGGGGTGTGTAGGTGGGTGGGGGTGGGGGGTTATCCGAAGGAGAGTCCGCATGGGAGCAGTGCTATGGGTTGCCCTGTCTGGTGTCAAAGCCTGTTGGTCATGAGTACCATTATACCGTCTCCTCTGGGTTATCCTTAACAACAAAGTGCACGTGTACACCCCCCCACCACACACACACACACACACACACACACACACACACACACACACACACATGCCCTCACACACCCACACACATGCACTCACATACAATCAAAAGGCAGTTCTGCAGCCTAGCATCTTCAGTGGAGAAGCCATTCCTTTGCAGCAAAGTGGCCAATAAGTAGATTGAATAGATTGAATCTCTCTGCTAATGCACTTTCTGCACAAGCGACTCTAAAGCTACAGCAGTTTGGGCCTCAGTTGAGAGAGAGAGAGAGAGAGAGAGAGAGAGAGAGGAGGGAAATAGAGGGAGGAAGAGAGAGAGAAAGATCAATGTGGGCCTGATAGCTGGCTACAGGCTTCATTTGGAATCCTCA